>NW_027021351.1:517500-815000 GCF_036884655.1 Musa acuminata AAA Group | reverse complement strand
ATGGAAATCTCCAAAAGACGATATGATACTAAGCTCCACTAGGCTTCCATGCAGATACTGCATAGATGATCCTTCCCTTCCACCCCTGAATCAGCCATCGGCTGTCTTCATCAATAACAAAATCCTTGTGATAGCAGCTTCTCACCTTATCCTTTGCTTTCTTCATGATGCCTGAATTCAATGGAAGCTGCACAAACCCAGCCCTGAGATTCCTGACCTGCCACTGCTTGTAAGTCTCAGGTCTCTCAACCCTTTCTGAGCCCTCACATGCTATAACATTAAGAGCCTCCCTGCCAAACAGATCCCTCTCAATCAACAACCTTTGTTCATCGTCACGTGGCACGTTTGTCTCAAGCATGTCAAACAAGGCAGAAAAGTGGAACAGAGCTTCACGGAAGCGTGTCACAAAGAAGGGAGCGCTGTATGATCCATTCACGACTCCATGGATAAAAACATCTGGGTTCATCTTCCTTATTGTGTTGAGGACCCTATTCCTGGGGCTATCCACAATGACAGTTTCATCAACAAGGTTTCTGAAGCGGTACAAACAGTTGACGACCACAACCTCATCCTTATCGATGTGAAGATCCTCAACCCGAATGGTCTCCCATTTAGAAGCTATGGTCTGATACTCAAAAGGAACATTAAAACTTTTTGCATAATCAGCTAGTCTCTGTCCTGTCTCTTCGATCCTTTCTGTGGGACGGAAACCCGGCTGAGGTACATCAATACCAGTTATCCGCAGTTTTGGAGGGCCACCTTCCCTGGTAGAAAGACGCTGAATAAGGCATGGCCATTGAAACCCAAAATAGATGCCAAAATCTATTATGTGCACCGTTGATGCCTTCTCTGACAGATTAAGAATTGTCTGATTAGAGAAAAAATGTGAAACTCTCTTAAAAGGACATGCAGCAAGATATAGATGGTATGCCTTCAATATATCCGTTGCTGTGGTCCTTTTAGCCACAAGGGCATGATAGATCAGGCTTCCTGTGCCAGCCAAGCGAGCTTCAAGACCATCCGCAAAGAAAGATGCCAATCTCTGAGACCCATCTCCATCTCGGGAAGAGTGCTGCCTAATCTGCTTCAGCAGTTCATTGGCAGTTCGTCTGTCATCAGCTGCCACTGCTTGAGAACAAAGGATGAGAAGAGTTCTAAGATCCACCACCTCCTTCTTCGTTTGCTTCTTTCCTCGTGCCTTGCCACTACTTGCAACTTTCGCCGGACCATTCTGGTCGTTTTTGCTTGCTATATTTTGCATCGCTTCTCTCAGATCAAATATTTTCTGAGTGCATTTATCTCCCTGACAAAGCAAAACCATGTCAAACATTTCAGACCTCAGCTCCCCCTCACCGAAAACAGCTGACTGTTTGTTGCTCCTTCCCTCTGCCAAATCCAAGTCCTCACTGTTTGGATTCTTTCGACCTCTCGAAACATTTAAAGAAGATTCTTTCTCGACCACCTCTGCCTTGATACTGACTAGCCTACCATCACTCCTTGGCTCTCGAGATGATGAAAGATCATTGGACTCTAAGTTGATTACCAACTTATCATTGCTGGGAAGGAATTTGCGAGCTTCCTCAACTCCTCTCTTGAAATGCCATGCTGGCATACCACCAATAAACAGACTAGGGGACACAACAATGTTAGCCAAGGGCTCCTCAGTACTGCTGATGCTGTTAGAGGAGCTCGACGGAGTCCGAGACGAATAATCGGCAGAAGTCGGGCGAGCATGCGATCGCTGATAATCAGAAGAATCACAGACCGAGTTACTGTCAACAAACCTGCTGCTGCTACTGGAACCACCTCTGCAGAATTTTCCATTCTGATTGTTGCTGCTACGGGCAGGGCTTTCCAAACTTTGGTGAGCATCGAGCTGCGGCTGATACAGGGATGGTGGGTACTTCTGGCCAAGGATGTCGTAGAAGGGTTTCTCTGCAGCGCGGAGGGCTAGCTCTTCCTTATATGTACTAACCTTCTCATCTATATCCTCCTCCATGAGCATTCGGCTTATGTATCTAAGGGCCATATCCGAGTAGAAGATGTCGCCGTCCTCTAGGCCCTCTCCCTCAGTGCTCGTGCTAACCGTAGATGTGGGATTGCTACTTGTGTTGGTCGCGGAGGACATCTGCGGCAAGACCGCATAGTTGCTATGACCTAGATGAGGCTGCGGTTCTCCTAATCCAAGAGCCCGGAAGATGTTCTGCTCGGAGTGGGAATCATCATAACTCAATCCGCTCATCATCCCAAACAATTCATGGAGGCCGGAATCCATAACCATTGAACCAAAGATTCCCCAAGACCTACGTTTTAGACCAAGAGCGATCTAGACAACCCTAACAAAATCACCGACTACGAATCCCTCCAATAAAATCACAAACAGAAAACCTGAAATTTCATCACTGGCCATAAGAAAAACTAATGATCCGTCAGATGCTAGCGAATTCCAAGCCCTGAAATCAGGATCTCTACCAATCTTCAATCTTCACAATAATTAATACTACGTCTTGTCACCACAAACAGTGAATTGATCAAAGAAGAGCAAAAAAGGTCAGCAGAACGATCGAGCAGGACAACAAGTCCTATCTGGTCACGAAATCAAAGGTGGCAACTTTACGATCAAAGAAGCGTCAGAACAGTTCGAACCAAAGGTTGACGACGCCAGATCCTACTGGAAAGCAGCAGCCGGAGGAGGAGGAGGAGGAGGAAAGGCCTACCTTATCGATAGAGAGGAAAGGGCGAGCCGGAAAGCCGGAAAGGAAAGGGCGAGCCGGAAAGGGAGACCGAGCTCGAGAGGAACCGAGGACTGCCCTGGGTTTTGGGCCACCCCTTTTCGTCGTAGGATATGATTTAGTACGCCTGCGGTTTAAATCCAGAGGACAACACGTGGGCGCATCAGGGCCGTCCGATGGCGGTTCACGGGCTGTTGCCAGTTGGAGTCCCTGATTCCCAGGTCACGCAATGTTGTCTTACCCGAACCATCTACCAACCGATCGTACCCGCACTGTGATTGATTAACTGCGGCGGTCAAGTGAAAAAAACGCGTATCGACTAGGTTAAGATGACACGTGTTCAGACGTGGCATCGAGATGAGTCGCAACACGACAACGGAGGTGCTGACACGTTAGCGGTCAAAAGGCACGCATTGGTGTGTATGTGGCGTTCTCCCGGTGGAGGCGAAAGCAGTCGCCTCGTGACTTCAACGACAGGGCGACTTGAACGCCGCAGCAGCAGCAGAAGAAGCGGCGTCTGCTGTCATCTCTGTGTCACGGGAAGCAGGCAAGCGGGAAAGAGACGGGGAAGCCTTCACGACGTATCATCAACTCGGTGAAGCTTCTGTTCAAGCATTTTTTGATTAGATAAATCTTTTTTCTTTTTTCGCTTATCACATAAATCAACTCGAAAATCTGTTTGCATTTAGAAGGAAAGATTAGGTTATCGAAATATTATTTACGTGTATTTGTAAGAATGAAGACGACTCGAAGGGTCGGAATATTATTCTCCGTTAAAGTTGTATGTAATCATACTAAGTCAAATAGATATATTTTGTATAAATCGCTTATGGTTCTAATGTCTTTGGTATGACTTTTAATTGAAGACCGATGTATAAAGTTACGAGTGTCACAATCTAAGGTATTCAGAATCTCTTATTTTTTGAGATGGGTCATATTCAAGTTGAATTTACCAGATATGATTAGGCTCTAGCCTTTGATATGTTTAAAAGAATTCTCTTAGAGATTTATAATTGAGTGAAAACTACCTATAAGGTTTATAAGTTTAGATAATCCCAACCTAGTTTTAGTAGAACAGAATAGGTGTTGGTAGCTAAATTATGAGGATAATTTAACCTTCAAATAATTTTATTTTAAGCTAAAATTTGGTGTATATTTAGTCTTATATATCTCCTATTTTTTTATAAAATTTTATGATAATTTAATATCATTTGTTCAGCTAGAATAGTGAAGTAAAAATTTCTTCACAAAATTATGCGATGGTTTGATGGATACTAACTAGTTTATTTGATTATAGAGTGAATTATTAAAAAATTAGTAGTGAAATTTAGATGATTTTTAGGTTAAGTATAGTTTATTTTATAAGAGATTTTATCAAATTTTTTCTATGAATTATTGCTATGGATTTTTATAAATCAACATTTCAAGAGGTAAGGTTTTTAATTAAGACATCTCATGACCTTATACTCCTAATTTGATAGGTGTATTGCTCCTTATAACTCTTGATCATTAAGGAATATGGTCTTTTACTAGTATCTTTATTTTTGAGTTAAATTAGGTAAGTATAAGTTTAATTTACTATAAAATAGTGGTCATATAAATTATCATATTCATAATACATTTTGAAAAAAATGTTTCAAATGATATAATTATCATGAACTATATATATATATATATATATATATATATATATATATATATATATATATATATATATATATATATATATATATATATATTATTTATTTATTTATTTATAAATATAAAAATATATGAATTACGATAAAAAAATTTCTTATATTTATACATATTTGATGATATGTGGTGCACGTGTTTTATATGCTATGTGATATGAGAGTGCACAAATATGTTACGATGTACAATACACATGCATTATGACGTGTTGTCACGAACAAACTTCTCAACAAGATGTTGGATGTAATGCTTATGTGTGTCCGTGTCTTTTGGCATGTTCATGCCCTGTACAGAATGTAAAGGGGCGGCCGAAGGCTTATAAGTCCCATTTTAGTTCGGTGGTGGCCTCTTTAGGCTTGTAAATAAAGGTGGTGTCATGTGGACACGTGCGAGAGCTTCTCGGTCTGTAATGGACCATTTTACCCTTTGTTGTGCCACTGTTCAGAGCTTGTAAAGTCTGTTTGTAATTTGCATTGTCTATGAAGTGTTTTTCGGACATGTTTGCTTGTGGATCCCGATTGAGGCGTTCTCTCTTGCCCGTTCTCTCTTTTGTTGGTCCTAAGGGACAATGGGAGTCTTCGGGGAGGCTGACCCTTGCGGACGGACACGCAAGGGTGCCGCACGACTTAGGCAAAACCAGCTAAGTCCGTGTCATATGGTATCAGAGCGGGACAAGCACTCACAGAAACACTTGACATGCAAACGTGGGGGACCTAGTGGGGCTGCGTTGAGGGCAGTCAGCACACGCGCGACCCTTTGAGGGAAAACGGGCATGGAGATGTAGGGAAAAGAGTCGCTCAGTGGAGCGGGCATCTGAGATTGGCATTCAGAGGAATGGCCAACCCTTCGCGCAAGAGGCACCACGAGAACAGGCAAGCTTGGAAGAATTTGGAGCGCACAAAGGTTGGGATGGCTGAGTTTGAGCTACGGCTCAACGTTGACAACTATACTTGATGGTGCTCTAGGCAAGCGAGGCGCTTGGCAAGAATGAGACCATGCAAGGTGGAATGAGTTGCTCAACGACCAAAAGAGTTATGCAAAGCTCACAGAGGTGAGGGGAATTGCTAACTCGAAGAATTTGGTACTCATGCATGGGCTTGTATGCGGACGATGGAATGTTCGTGGCCATCCCAAGGCGGTCGAGACTCGGCGCCATGGAGCATTGAAACTTTCTCTTCGGCATGTGAAGGATACGTCCGTAGGAGGCTGAAGTGTGCAATGAGTTCAGCATGTTGCTAGGCCTTGAGGGGTGCAGCGGGGGCTGTATTGACGGGGAGTCGCAATCTAGCAAGTGCGTTTGCAGGAGGCAGAACAATGCACAGTTTGCTCAGCAGATCGGAGTAGTTCAAGGGGATGGTGGTCTCCGAAATGAAGACAGATGTTGCTCCAACGGGATAGTTATCCAGGAGGGATAAGTCTCGGCACTTCAGAGGGAGGATCATGTGAGACGGACTTCACATGTTGAGGAGGAGTACCTCACAAACAACAACTCCACGAAGCTCAATGGACCGAGCAAGCAGCGAGGAGTTGCCGCATGATCTCGCTCGAGAGAATGCATTGGTGGATGCATTGCGAGATCAAGTGGGGGAGCAACACAAATGAAGGCGCACTTGGAGTCGATGTGGAGATCGGACTCAAGGGAGGGCTGACCCGTGGAATGGTGGGCACGAGGGCCACCATCGACTCAATGCGAAAACGAGGAGCGGAGCAACTTGGGGGTAACTTGGCGAAGTTCCCCAAGCCGCATGAAGGGAGCCAGCAGAGAAGTTGGAACATGGAGCAGAGGCACAGTGCTTTTCTTAGACAGAGGTCAAGGACATGAGCTCTTGCAGAGGCAAGAGCAGGATCATGTTGTTCCATGGATCCTTCATTCTGATGGAGTGGACTCATCGTGCATGGTGCCAAAGACGAAGGGAGCTTCTGGGCACATGCACCTTATCTCGGAGGAGCATTTGATGGAGGAACTAAGGTGACTCAATTTGCAGAGGCGAAGTTGAGTTCAGAAGACCTTAGCACGGGGCAAGAGGACGCAGAGGCGGGTACTCTTGAAGAATATGCCACAGTGTTGCCATTCAAGTTGCTATGAAGGAAGCGGTGCGTAGCGGAGATTGTGCTGGTAGGGGCAGAGGCCCAGGATCCAGACAATGGTGCACAAATTACAGTGAAGTCGGTGGACTTCGGGAGCTACTAGGCGACGGACTGTCCTAGAGCGGTGCTTCATCTAGGTGTGACCCAAGAGTGGGTGGATGAAGGTCGATTGCCAAAGGAGCGAACAAAATCGAAGGTGGAGGAGACCCTGCGATGTATTGGCAGAGGCCACACATGGAGGGTTCACAATTCGAGTTTATTCCACAAGGATCAGGATGCAATGGAGATGTCACCAGGAGGCGACATGGTGCAGCGGATCGTGGTGGAACAGTTCGTGGCAATGCAATACACACGACTGGGTCCCGTGAGGGATGAGATCATATGGAGGTATGATCGGGAGCTACTGGGAGCTCCGCTTTGGTGAACAACACGACGGCAAGAAGGGCTATGGATTCAAGGAGTGAAGGCCATGGTACCGCAGAGGCGGGTCTTCCGAGCGTGCACCGAATTTTGCATCGGATGAAAACCTTGGTCATCAGCATATGGGGGCTGGGTTCCACCAAGGGAAAAGTTCGAATGCAAGTACCAGTTAGTTCCATGGGAGGGACTTGATCATGCAGAGGTATAATCGAAGCAGCTGGAGAGTTGGACTGCTCCAGAGCTCATATTCGCTTAAGGGAGCCCGACAAGTCAGAGGACAAGGTCGAGTAAGCGAACGTTGCTACCAAGGAAGCTATGGAGAACAGAATTTGGTGCAAACCCTACAACGTGATGGCGGAGGCCATGCATGGGAGTTGCAGTCTGTCTTTCCATCGACCAAACAGATTGCTTGGAGAACACAGAGGTGTTGAAGCAGGAGGTCGAAAGGGGCGAGGAAGCGACGACGAGTCCAGAGGGACTTAGCTACCCAAAATCAAGCATCAGTCAGAATGGAGGTGGACTCAGAGGAGTGCCACAGAGACATTTCTACTGATTGTGAAGAAAAGGGATTCAGAGACGAGGCGATGGATAGTAGTGCCATGGGCATGGCAGCGCCATGGTACCGCAGAGGCGGGACTTCCGTGAAAGTCATTGATCCCTTGCTCTCACGGAGGGAGAGCGTTTGGTCGTGAAAGGGGCCGAGGAGGTGGAGCATGCAGAGGCAATCTCCAAGTACCGAGACAAGGCTGAAGGGCAGAGGCCAAGAAACTTCGTAAGACCGGTGTCAACAAGTTTCTCATCAAGATAGCCGTAAGTGAAGGACTTCGGGTCATGCAAGAGTGCATGACCAAGGAACGAAGCAGGCAGTACGCGGTGCTGTACCTTTGCTACTCAATGGAGTAGGCGGCAGGGTTGATGGAGAAGACGGTACAATCCCAGAGGCGACCTCATCTATCAGAGAATTACTCCAAGTTGGGGTGAAAACTTCTCGCATTCCAGAAGTTCGATGGCATTGAGAAGGTGAATCACAGTAACTAACTCAATGCAAGGAGTGCAAACACTTCAAGTGCTTCAAAAGTGTGAGCAAAGAGCGGGCGAAGACCAGTAACCAGCTCGATGCATGAAGTACAACCTCGAGGAGGCGGGCGAAGTCAAGTAACCTTTGCCTTCTCAACTCTTAAGAGAATGGGCGAAACCGAGTACCCCAATTCTCTTATCTATCCAGCAGAGGAGCTCTGCACAAGTTCAAAGACCCTTCGAAGATAATGGAAGACAATAGTTGTCAAATCCTCACCAACGGTGATCAGTGCTACTGAGAGTAGATTGTCCGCTTCATTTCCCAACGAAATGCCAATCGAAAGCGGAAGTGATGCGAACCTACTTGGATGTGACAACTAACTGAAAGAAGAGTCAATGAGCAGATTTTGTGGAGGAAGGACCCAAAACTTCAGAAGTTTGCGAGGCGATGCTCGTTAAAGCTCCAACAAGCATCCACCCAGTTCAAGCAGCATGTGGAGATTTTGAGAGACTGGCGCAGTAAGGATGGTCTTTTCCTTCATTTGGTGGATCCGCAGGAATCAACGAGGATCAACACAACTCAGCCAACCCCACACCAGAGTCAGAGTCATTGGCGAGTTGAAGCAGCATGGCGGATCAAAGGTTCGACTACTCAAAAACAGCAGCGGAGAGCAGCTGGGAGCCAGGAGGCGCATTGCAGCTGGAGCAGAAGATTGAAGATTCAACAAAGGCGAAGAGTTGCAGTGTTCATAAAGGCTTCGACGAGGACGTCGAAGGGATAAGTGGGGGAGAATGTCACGGACAAACTTCTCAACAAGATGTTGGATGTAATGCTTATGTGTGTCCGTGTCTTTTGGCATGTTCATGCCCTGTACAGAATGTAAAGGGGCGGCCGAAGGCTTATAAGTCTCATTTTAGTTGGGTGGTGGCCTCTTTAGGCTTGTAAATAAAGGTGGTGTCATGTGGACACGTGCGAGAGCTTCTCGGTCTGTAATGGACCATTTTACCCTTTGTTGTGCCACTGTTCAGAGCTTGTAAAGTCTGTTTGTAATTTGCATTGTCTATGAAGTATTTTTCGGACATGTTTGCTTGTGGATCCCGATTGAGGCGTTCTCTCTTGCCCGTTCTCTCTTTTGTTGGTCCTAAGGGACAATGGGAGTCTTCGGGGAGGCTGACCCTTGTGGACGGACACGCAAGGGTGCCGCACGACTTAGGCAAAACCAGCTAAGTCCGTGTCAGTGTGGTGTAAGAGTATACATATATATTATGATGTATGATGTAAATATGCATGCATATATTATGATGACATGTTGTTTAGGAGTACATGTATATGTTATAATATGGGATATAGAAGTCCATATATTTATTATATTTTCTACGTATACATATAAGTATTTTAAATTATTTTATTTTAACTCTTTATTTTGTATATATTGTATTGTAAGGTTTTGCTTGTTAAAGAAGTCATAGGATTGTAGTGTTTATCGTTAAATATCTTCTACTGATGATTTTAAAATATTATATATATATGATATGATACATACTTACCTAAATAAAACTATAAAGGCTTATACTTACGAGTGATTACTCATTATAGATCATATTTTGTAGGTAAAGATACTAGTACTCCACCAAGTAATTGGGTTGGGAAGTGAGCATGTGTGAGCTCATGCTAGTCATATTTGAATGATAATATATGAGCATTTATATGTGTATAACTTTTAGACATATGTTGGTGTGTTTTCTTTTTAGTTAAAGGTTATAATTATGTACATATGTTAAAATCATTGTACATACAGGGAATCTTATCATTTTGTTTTATAAATTAGCATGTTTTACTTTTAAAATTATCTATTTTATTATTATACTCTTATTGATAGCATTAGAAGAACTAAAATATGATATTATACTTTAGTTATGTATATAAAGTATGAGTGAGATTGGGAGTAGCGTATTATAGAAAAATCCTTCAGAAATAAATATAAGTAAATCAAATTAATCTTTCACTATAAAATAATGAGATTACAATATTACTCTGTTTAGATTAACTAGAGGATATCAATATCATATGTGTTGAATCCCAAATTTTGATGATGAAATTAATTGATGTGTTTATGAACTAATAAGCGTTTGAGATAAGTGACACAAGAAAAACTTCAATCATGGACTTGAACCATTCAAAGACAAATCGTTGAAGCAAGAAAATCAGACATTGGGTTGGAGAGTATCATGTCAGAGATTAGACATTGGGCCGGAGGATTGATCGACGTGCCAGAGGATAGACTTCGTTCCATGAGTTCGGGTATCAGACCTAAATGATTTAGTATTATGCCAAAAGGATTGGATGTTGTGGGAGGTCAACATGCCGATGGATCGAGCAATATGCCGAAGGAAAGGACAATGTCGGAGGTTCGAACGAAGTGCTAGATGAACAAATGATATGCCGAACAATATCCTAAAAGCTTCGTGATTGTAATTAGAGTTGTTAAGTCTTAATTGAAGTCATTTAGAATCTAATTGAGTTGGTTTTGGGATGTAACCATACAACTTAATTATGAGCCTTTCGGGCCTAAACCAAGGTTAAATTGGGTTGTTAGAAGGCTAATTCAATGACTTGGGGTTGGGCTAGGTAGTGGCACCACCAAGCCTAAGCGATGGTACCGTCCGAGAGCCGAAAAGCACGAGTTGTGCTTTCCAAAAAGTCTGACGGTAGTATTGCCCAAGGTAGTGGCAGTACTACTCAGCCAGTGATGGTACTGCTAGAGCCCAGATTCTCAGGCTCTATTTAGTGGTAGTATCGCTCGGCGCCTATGGTAGTATCATTAGTACCTCGAAAACTTGAGGATTTAAATGTTTGACTCTATTTTTAAGCCATTTGGGAATACCCCACTCATGCTTCTTGATGCAATAAAAATTCTTAAGCATAAAAATGTTGAATCCCAAATTTCGATAATAAAATCAATTTATGAGTTTATGAACTAATGAGCATTTGAGAAAAGTGACGCAAGATAAACTTCAATCATGGAAAAGGCAAATTAGTAAGAAATATAAATTGCTAAAAAAGATCATGTTTCTCTTCTTAGTAAATTTGATAAATTGAAAAATAAGTATGACAATTGCATGTTAACCTCTTGCACTAAATGTGAAGAGTTAGACTTATTCAAAAAGAAAAATATGTTATTACAATAAATATTAGAAAAAATTAAAATTAGAAATAAATCATTAAACATGATTTTTGCTAACAAAGGTAATATACATAGAAATAAAGAAATTGGCTTTATATGTAGTAACATTCAACAAAAGCCGACTACATTTGTTAAAGGTCCTATATTACATGTTTCCCTTAAAGTTAAATATAATTTTTATGGTGGATATGGTTATTATGCTTATAAATATTATTTAAAAAATATAGTTCACATAAATTAGTTTGGGTTCCTAAAGGAATCATAAATGACTTAATGTCAAAAGTCAAGATATATAGATCTAACTATGAGGGACCTAAAGTTAAATGGATACCTAAAGCAAATCCTCATTTTTTGTAGATATATCTACAATCAAAAGTTAGAAGCAAAAGATGATATCTTGATAGTAGATACTCAGGACATATGACCGGAGATCCAACACATTTCTCTAAGCTTACTAATCAAGACGAGGGGTATGTCACCTTAAGAGATAATAACAAAGAAAAAATTATTGATAAAGGAAATAAAGGTAATAAATCAAACCTCTTGATTGAAGATGTTCTATTAGTAGATGGTTTAAAACATAACTTACTAAGCATTAATCAATTGTGTGATAAGGGATATAACATTAAATTTGAATCTAATGCTCACATTATAGATATACCACATAAAAATAAATCTATGATTGCCTTAAGGAGCAATAATGTATATACAATTGATCTTGAAAATTTTTGTGATTAAACTTATTTTTGGATTTTAAACGATAATACATGGCTTTGGCATAGGAGATTAGATCATGAAAATATGAAATTGATTTTATAAATTACAACTAAAGAACTTATAAGAGGTATGTCTAGAATAAAATTTGTCAAAGATAAAGTTTGTGATATATGCTAACTAGGTAAACAAATAAAGAGCAGCTTTAAACATAAAAATCAAGTAAGTACCTCTAGACCATTATAATTAATTCTTATGAATTTATTTGGACCAATTGATATGGGAGGTAGTAAATATACTTTTGTGATTGTTGATGATTATAGTAGATATACTTGGACATACTTATTAGCACATAAAAGTGATTGCTTTAAATGTTTTATGAAGTTTTACAAACTAAGTTCAAAATGAAAAAGGTTTTATAATTTCTTCTATTCATAGCGATCATGGTGGTGAATTTAAAAACCATGATTTTTAAAAATTTTATGATTCAAATGGGTATGACCATAATTATTCTACTCCAAGAAATACATAATAAAATAGAGTTGTTAAGAGAAAAAATAATAGTTTACAAGAGATTACAAGAATCATGCTTAATAAACATAGCCTACCCAAATATTTTTTGGCTGAAGTCGTTAACATGACATGCTATGTCATGAACAAGATTTTCATAAGACCACTACTATCTAAAATTCCTTATGAATTATGAAATAATAAAAGACCCAATATTTTGTATTTTCAAGTTTTTGATTGTAAATATGTTATTTTGAATGAAAATGATACCTTAGAAAAATTTGATGCAAAATCCGATAAAGGTATTTTTCTTGGATATTCCTCTATTTCTAAAGCTTATCGAGTTTTCAATAAAAGAATCTTAGTTATTAAAGAATCTATCCATGTTGTTTTTAATGAGTTTTCTAAATTTAAGAAAAATAATTTTGTAATAATTTTGAATTTGATACATTCAATTTAAATGAGAATTATCCTCTCCCAAGCAACTTGGATGCATCTACATCCAAAGAATCTTGACCCAAGGAATGAAAATGTATAGATGTGCATCATAACAAGATAATCATTAGAGATACATGTGTTCAAACTCATTTTTCATTTAAAAGTTTTTATGCAAATACTACATTTTTATCTCAAATTAAGCCTAAATGCATTGACGATGCTATCAAAGATGACTCATGGGATTTTATAATACATGAAGAATTAAATCAATCTGAGAGAAATAAGGTTTGGATGCTTGTTCTTATACCTAGTTATCATCTTGTAATTGACACTAAATGAGTATTTAGGAATAAGCAAGATGAACTTAGTATCATAGTTCGAAACAAGGCTAGATTAATGACCAAAGGTTTCAACCAATAAGAAGGTATAGACTATGAAGAAACCTTCGCTCTTATGGCAAGACTTGAAGTTATAAGGATACTCCTTGTCTATGCATATTGTAAAAATTTTAAGTTATTTTAAATGGATGTCAAAAGTACTTTTCTTAATTGTTTTATTTCCGAAGAAGTTTATGTTGAGCAACCACTTGGATTTGAGAATGTTCTTTTTTCAAACCATGTTTATAAGTTATCTAAGGCTCTCTATGAGTTGAAGTAAACCCTAAGGGCTTTGTATGAGAGACTTAGGTCTTTTCTTATTCAAAATAATTTTACGAAATACACGGTCGATACCATATTATTTATTAAATATTTTAAAAATAATTTTTTTATTGTTCAAATTTATATTGATGATATTATTTTTTATTCTGAAATGAATCTTTATATAAATCATTTACTAAAAGTATAAGTCAAGAATTTGAAATGAGTTTAATGAGTGAATTAACATTTTTCTTAGGATTACAAATTAAGTAACTAAGTGATGGAACTTTTATTAGTCAAAGTATGTGAATCTACTAAAATGGTTTCACTTGGATAGTGCTAAAGCCATTAGCACACCAATAAGTACTTCTACCAAATTAGATATAGACAATGAAGGAGAATGCTTTAATAAAAAATACTTATAGAGGTATAATAGGTAGCTTACTATATCTTACTGTAATTAGACTTAATATAATGTTTAATGTTGTCTTTGTGTGAGATTTCAATCTAATCTCAAACAATCTCATTTTAAAGTAGTAAAAAGAATTTTTAGGTACCTAAAAGGAATATCATCTCTAAGATTATGGTATCCTAAATCTAATAATTTTAATTTGATTGCTTATGTTGATGTTGACTTTCCAGGATGTAGAATTGATAGAAAAAGTACATCCGGAACATGTTAACTTTTAGGTCATATATTTATTTTTTGATCTTCCAAGAAATAAAATTCTGTTGTATTATCTATAGTTGAGGCTGAATATATATCAACAAGTGAATATTGCGCACAAGTAATTTGGATTAAAAACACTTTAAAAGACTATAGACTTTATTTGAAAAATATCCTTATAAAATGTGATAATACTAGTGTAATTTATTTAACAAAGAACTTCATTCAATACTCTAGGACTAAACACATTAATATTAGATATCATTTTATTAGGGATCATATTAATAATCATGATATATCTTTAGATTTTATTGACATAAAACATCAATTAGCAGATATTTTTACTAAACCATTGAATGAGGAACAATTCAATTTTATTAGAAGAGAATTAGGTATGTTGAATCTTCCAAATGTATGAATTCTTCTCATATGATTTTTTTTTTTAGATGGATCATTATCTTGATTTTTTTAGTATTCATGACTTGAGATTTCTTTTGAATCAAGATCGTTTACTATTTGATCTCTTACAACTTTTTCTTTTCGATATTTACAAAAGAAAAGATTTATCAAAATGAATCATAATCTTTCGATATTCATAACTTGAGATTTACTTCATATGACTCTTTTGTAATACCCCATTATGAAATTAATCTTTCATGATTTGAGCTTATCTTTGATATCTTTCATGTGATGATTGAAACATTGATATAAATTTTGCACCATTGTATCATTTCCTTTTTTTTATATTGACAAAGGAGAGAGAGAGAGAGAGAGAAGTACTAATTTACACATCTCAAGATATGCAAAAACTTGCTAACTTGCATATCTCAAAGAGAAGCAAAGACTTGCTAGCTTGTATATTTCAAAGAGAAGCAAAAACTAACTAGCTTGCATATTTCAAAGAGAAGTAAAAACTTGCATATTTCTCCTTTTTGTTAATGACAAAGGGGGAGAAGTTGACTGTACTCAATCTTTGATGATTTGAAATTATGCATGCAATGATATTTTAACTCATGTTATGATGTACCTTGATGATTTAGAATTATGCATGCAATGATATCTTAACTCATGATTTGATATTATAATGCATGCAATGATATTTTAACTATGCATATGAAGTATGAAATGGTTATTTTGATATGACCTTTACAAAGAAAGTCACCTTCATTAAAATTGTTTCAACTTAAATTTAAATAATACAGTCAAATGTTATCTTTTTCTGAATTTAAGTTTATTTCAATATGATATATAGACAAGGAGAGTTTAGTTAACTTCATTATTAATTTGGTGTCATCATCGAAAAAGGAAAGATTGTTAAATATCATATTTTGATGATGAAATCAATTGATAAGTTTATGAACTAATGAGCATTTTAGAAAAGTGACGTAGGACAAACTTCAATCATAGAAAGGCAAATCGATTGAAGCAGAAGAATCAGACGATGTGCTAGAGTGCATCATGTCAGAGATCGAACATTGAGTCGAAAGGATCAAATATTACGTCAAGATCAAATGTTGTGGGAGGTCAATATGCCAATGGATTGGGTAATACGCCGAAGGAAAGGATGACATGCCGAAAATTCGGACGAAGTACCAGATAAACCAATGACATGCTGGACAACATAGGCTTCATGATTTGTAATTGTTATATCTTGATCAAAATAGTTTAGAGTTTAATTAAGTTGGTTTTGGGTGTAATCATGCCAACTTGATTAGGAGCCCATTGGGCTTGAATCAGGATTGAATTGGGCCTATTAGAAGGCCAATTCAGTGATATGAGGTTGGGTCAAGCGGTGGCATTGTCAGGCCAAGCAATGGTACCGCTTGTGAGATAGAAAGTATGAATTATACTTTTTCAAAAAATCCAACGGTGGTACTGCTAGGGCAAGCGATGCTACCGCCCAATGTCAAGCGGTGGTACCGCCCAAGCAAGTGATTAAACCTGTGGATTTAAAATTTTTGGCCCTATTTTTGAAGTTATTTTGCGTCTATAAATACCCCTCTCATGCTTCCTTGTAAGAGTACGAAAAAGCCTATAATATTAAAGTATTGTAATCTCTTACTTCTTGAGTCTAGAAGTTATTCTAAGGGAGGTGAGAGTTCTTTTATAAAAGAGGGGTGTAAGGGTTCTCTCATAAACCTGTGAAAAAGAGAAAGAGTTGTAACAAGGGTAGTTGATCTTCGCCCATTGAAAAAAAATCGGTAGTGAAAGCCGATGGCCTTGAACGAAGAGGAATCGAGAGTGGACGTAGGTTAGAATGATTGAACCACTATAAATTTGTTTGCATTTCTTCTTTTGCCTTGATTTACTATTGCATACTAATTTACTTACTAAGCAATCCTTATTCGCACTTCTTGTTAATCACATTTCCGATATGGATTTCATTGAACGTTCGCACTTCTTGTTAATCACATTTCCGATATGGATTTCATCAAACGAACTTTCAAACCAAAATTTTTCGAAAGCACTAATACAACACACACACCCCGCCCCCCCCCCCCCCCCCCCTCCCATGCCTCTTAATGCGTTTACGATCCTAACAAAAAGTGTTATAAACTCTCTTGAAAAAGTATTGAGTCTCTTCCTCCTTGAGGGTATTGGTTATAGTAAGGATATGTGAGGTCTTGCGTAAAAGAGAGGTGTAAAAGTTCTCTCCTAAGCTTGTGAAAAGGAGAAGGGTTGTAACAAGGATAGTTGATTTTTGCTTATTGAAAAGAAGATCGGTAGTGAAAGCTGGTGGCCTTCACGATCCTAATAATTGATATCAGAGCTTGATTCTCTCAATTGGATTAACACCCAAGAGAGATTTAATGACTTTTTCTAGCAATCAAGAGGGTCACTCTATCACTCATCCTCCTATATTTAATGGAACATACTATACTTATTGGAAAACAAGAATACATATTTTCTTACTTACTATGGATTTTAATCTATGGAATGTTATTGAGTTTGATTTTTAAAAATTCTCTAAACTAATAAATGAATGGAAAGATCTTGAGAAGAAAATATTTTTTTAAATACTAAAGTTATAAACGCTTTATTTTATGCTTTAGACAAAAATGAGTTTAATCATGTTTGTACATGTAAAATAATACATGATATTTGGCATACACTTAAAGTTACTCATGAAGGCATAAATAGAGTAAAAGAATCTAAGATTAATCTTTTGGTACATAGTTATGAATTATTTAGAATAAAGCCAAATGAAACTATTGGTGATATGTACACCAATTTTATGAATGTTATCAATGGTTTAAAAGATTTTGGTAAAAGTTATACTAATCTTGAATTAGTAAATAAGATTTTAAGATCCCTTCCTAAAAGCTGAGATTCAAAAATAACGGCTATCCAATAAGTAAATGATATGAACAACTATCCTTTTGAACCCACAAGATCTTTAATGACTTATGAAATGACATATAAAGTATATTATGAAGAAGAGAAAAACCTTCCTAAAAAAAGGAAGGATATTGCCTTCAATAATGAGGTATATGACTTACCCGAAATATCTTTATCTTATGATGAATTACTTAATACATTTCATGATTTATACGATGAAGTTAAAATAATTGGTAAGAAATATAAATTACTAAAAAAAGATCATGTATCTCTCTCTAATAAATTTGATATATAAAAAAATAAGTATGATAATTGCATGTTAATATCTTGCACTAAATGTGAAGAGTTAGACTCATTCAAAAAGGAAAATATATTATTACAACAAATATTAAAAAAATTTAAAATTAGAAATAAATTATTAAACATGATTCTTACTAACAAAAGTTATGTATATAGAAAGAAAGGTATCGACTTTGTGAGTAGTAATACTCAACAAAAGCCAACAAAATTCATAAAAGGACCTACACTATATGTTCCCACTAAAGTTAAATATAATTTTTATGAAAAATTTGGTCACTATGCTTACACATGCTCTTTTAAAAAATATAGCTCTTATAAATTAATTTGGATTCCTAAAGAAACTATAAATGATTTGATGCCAAAAGTCAAGAAAGATATATCTATCCATGAAAGACCCAAAGTTAAATGGGTACCTAAAACAAACCCCTCTTTCTTATAAGTATGCCTCTAAACAAGAGCTAGGAGCAAGAGATTGTATCTTAATAGTAGATGCTTGAGGTACATGATCGGAGATCCAACACACTTCTCAAAGCTCATTAGCCAAGATGGAGGATATATCACATTCGGAAATAATAACAAAGGAAAAATTATCGGTAAAGAAAATATTGGGAACAAATCAAATCTTTTGATTGAAGATGTTATGTTAGTAGATGGATTAAAATATAACTTATTAAGCATTAGTCAATTATGTGATAAGGGATATAAAATTAAATTTGAATCTAATTTTTGCATCATGGAGATACTACATAAAAATAAATCTATGGTTGCTTTAAGGAGCGATAATATTTATACTATTGGTCTTGATGATTTTCATGACAAAACTTATTTTTCGATTTTAAACGATAATGCATAGCTTTGGTATAGGAGATTAGGTTATTCAAGTATGAAATTAATCTCACAAATTGAAACTAAAGAACTTTAGTTATTTTTTAATTTTATAAAAATTATCTACATTGATTTCAATAAATTTCCCAAAGATAAGAAAAATAATTTTGATTATGATTTTAAATTTGATAATTTGAATTTGAATTCTTCTCTCCAAAGCAACTTGGACACATTCACCTCAAAAGAAACCTTACTTAAGGAATAAAAATATGTAGATACACATCATAAGGAGCTAATTATTGGAGATATATCAAAAAGATATTGAAACTCACTCTTTGTTGAAAAATATTTATTCTAGGAACTTTTACTATTTGTTCTCGTATTATTCTTTCTTTTTACTAAAGAGAATATTTATCTAAATGAATCATAATCTTTCACTTAACTTTTTGATATTCATGACTTAATATTTATTTTGTATTCGACCTTCTATGATTCTTTCTTTTCGTTAATGACTAAGAAGGCGATTTATCCAAACGAATCATGATTTTTCACTTGATATTTATAACTTGAGATTTATTTTATATGAATCAAGATATTTTATTATTTATTCTGTTATGAGTCTTTTTGCTATTTACTAAAAAGAAGATTTATCCAAATAAATCATGATCTTTCACTTGACTTCCTAATGTTTACGACTTGAGATTTATTATGTATGATTCTTTTGTATTTATGACTTGTAAATTCTAATTTATTGATAACAAATGAGAAAAAGAAGCTCATATTTGTGTTGATGATAAAACAAAAGAAATAGCGATTATGTTAAACAAGGAGACTTATGATATGTTTATAACTTTTCATTAGTAATGACTCATGCCTAAATTTTACTAGTTATTTTTGAAAACTTGATTAAATATTTGGGCTTGCAATGATATATCAATTTGAATTTATCTCAACTTGAATTCAAGAGTACTATCGAAAAAGTTCTATTTTGAATTCAAGATAATCATATTTTTAAGATGACATTTAAAATGAAGTTTTGTTAGTACCCCATCATCAATTGACCTCCATGAACTTATCTTTGATATTAATATCTTTCATGTTATGATTGGAACGTTGATATAAATGGAGAGAAGTAGTACTATGATGCTATGATATCCTTCTCTTCTCTTCGATGATGACAAAGAGGGAGAGAGAAATAGTAGCTTACGTATTTTAAAGAGTAGTAACTTATATATTTCTCCTTTTTGTTGATGACAAAAGGATAGAAGTCGACTCTACTCATTACTGACGTAAAAAATTATGATATCTTAATCTATGATGATTTGAAATTATGCATATGATGTATGCAATGATTACTTTGATATTATGATTACTTTGATTTGGCATTATGTATATAATGTATGCAATTATTACTTTGATATTTTAATTATGCATATGAAGTGTACAATGATTATTTTAATCTTTACAAATGAAAACTGAAATTATATGACATTTGCAATAAAAGTCAGTGTATTTTGATCTTTGCAATGAAAATTGAAATTATACATATAACCTTTGTAATGAAAGTCAACTTTTTATTAAAAATTATTTTGGCTTTAATTCAAAGAGTAGTATTGAAATGTTATCATTTTTTTATTTTAATTTTATTTCAAAATGACATATAGATAGGGGAGTTTAGTTAAACCTCCATTATCAATTGGCTGTCAGCATAAAAAATTGGAGAGATTGTTGAATTCTAGATTTTGATGATAAAATTAATTGATGAGTTTATGAACTAATAAGTATTTGAGATAAGTGATATAGAAGAAACTTCGATCATTAACATGAACCATCGAAAGGCAAATCGTTGAAGCAAGAAAATCAAACGTTGGGTCGGAGGGTATCATGTTAGAGATTGGACGTTGGGCCGGAGGATTAGTCAACGTGCTGGAGGATGGACTTAATGCCATAAGTTTGGGCATAGGGTCAAAAGGATTGGGTATTGCGCCAAGAAGATCGGATATTATGGGAGGTCAACATGCCAATGAATCGAGTAAAACACCGAAGGAAATGATGATGCGCTAGAGGTTCGGAGAAAGTGTCAGATGAATATATGACACGCCGGATAACGTGCTGAAAGCTTCATGATTGCATTTAGAATTGTTAAGTCTTGATCGAAGTTATTTTCAGTCTAATTAAGTTGGTTTTGAGTGTAACCATGCCAACTTAATTAGGAGCCCTTTGGGCCTGAACCAAGGTCGAATTAGGCTTGTTGGAAGGTCAAATTCAATAACTTAGGGTTGGGTTCGGTGGTGGCACCACGAGGCCCAAGCGATGGTACCACTTGAGAGTTGGAAAACATGGGTTGTGCATTTCTGAGAAGTCCAATGGTAGTACCATCCAAGCTAGCAGTGGTACCACCAAAGCCTAGATTCCTGGGCTCTATTCGATGGTAGTATTGTCCAACCCCGATGGTAGTACCACCGGTACCTCAAGACCCATGTTTGAATTTTTGGCTTTATTTTTTAAGCCATTTGGGGTCTATAAATACCCTACTCATGCTTGCATGATGCGGTAGAAATTCTTGAGTATAAAAGTATTGTAAATTCTCTTTAAAAAATATTGAGTATCTTCTTCCTTTAGTGTAGAGATTATACTAAAGAGGTGTGAGGTCTTGTGTAAAAATAAAATGTAAAGGTTTTCTCCTCAGTGGAGAAAAGAGGTGTAAAGGAGAAAAAGAGAAGGGTTGTAACAAGAATAGTTGATCTTCACCCGTTGAAAAGAAGATCAGTAGTAAAAGCTGATGGCCTCGAGAGAAAAGGAATCGGGAGTGGATGTAGGTTAGGACGATCGAATTACTATTAATCGGTTTGTATCCTTCTTGACTTACCTTGTCATGATTTGCTGATTTACTTATTCACTACCCTGACTCATATTCCCCCCTCCCTCCCAAGTAAAATCAGATACTTAGATAAATTTTAAGAAATCAGAAAAGAAATTTAAATAAAAAATCTTAAGTATCTACCCTAATCAATTTAGATAGCATGCTATCTAGATCAATATACAAAAAAATCATGACAATCAAAATTAATTTTATTAACCAATACTCGAATCTTCCTTCCAAAAATTTGGAGTTTTTTTTTTCTGTCTATCTTAAATTTATTTAAAGCAGATTGTTCATCGGTTTTGAGTGTACTTAATTGAGATGTCTAATAAAAAATTTATTTTTTAATCAAAAATATTATCTTGATATTTATCTTTATATTCCTTTTGCACTCAAACTCTTCAAGTATAAGATATAATTTGGGTTTAGCAGCTTCCGTAGTTGTTTCCCCAAAAACTAATAATGCAATAGGATAGGGTGAAGGGTCAACTCAATTGGTGGAAGGTATTGAATCGAAAGAGTCCAATTTTGCCACCATCTCTATCCCAAAAACAATAATGCCATGGAAGAAATTGAAATGGGAAGAGTCCAATTCTACCTACCATTCCACTCAAAGAATCAAGCAATTGAATTTTCTAATGCACATATGACCTTCATCAAGTTGTTCCATGTGGTGTTGATGAAACACAGTCTCAATTTATAATTCTATTTGACCTTGTGCTTTGGTCAAAACAATGAAACCATTGACCTTGTACATTTTTTTGCATTGCAATTCTATTGACCAAAAAGAAATGAGACAAAAGCTTCTTCCAAAAGAAATAGTAAGGTTTGATTTGTTCATGATAAATCAGCACTATATAAATACCTCACATTGCCATCCTTATATGCAAGCAAAATTAGGTTTAGGGTGGCATAGGTCATGGCAAATCAGCACTATATAAATACCTCTCCATAACATGCTACACTTCACTACTTGTGCAGCAACTCCAACAGTTGGATTCTTGGTGATTAAAACTGGTTCTATTATGGCCATCACATTATAATGTCTCTCTATTTGTCTTTGTATCATTGGTTTTACCTGCACTGTCTAAGACAGATAATTCAAACCATCAGGACAGATGGAACGGGTCGCATCAAAATTGTACTACGCTATCAGTTCATGTCACAAGCTGTCTTCATCCACTTCCTGCAATATTCCAAAGAAGAGAGAGAGAGAGAGAGAAGAAGATGATGCCAGGCATGCATGTCACACTTGCATGGGTTGCACACAGAAAACAATTAGCAACATGACAAATTTGGGTTGGACAGTACATACATCCTTCGAAATCAGATTCAAAGGATCAACGAATGCTATTGGAGGAGAGAACCTAACAGCATCCGACACTTCCAAGTGCTTCGAAGCAATAACATCATGAATCATACATCTTTATCAGAATATTATCCCTGAGAAATTGGGTTACCAATAATCCAGACTCAGTAAATTAGATCGATTATTCTATTGGGTTTGGATTGTCATAAATGATATCATATCCAATTTAGTATTCAGATCTAAATAGTCATTCAGGTCTCATTGGAAATTACAACACCACAATATGATCACCATCTATTGATCCTTTCATGTTGCTGTCTTACTTTGGAGTAGTCCAAATCAGATGTAGCTGCTCATGTACTCAATAATGCATAATCCACACATTTGGATACATCGATGACACAAAACGAATCCTCTCATATTGCTTTCCAACTACCAAGTAGTATCCAATCAGTGGAGCTGTTGATGTTGTGTGATTGTGATTTGAAATAGAAATCTTGTCTTTTCTTTTCCCCTCGATTCATAACATTAAATTTCCAAATTAATAATAATATTTTTGGACATATATAGCGAGCAATTTAAATAAGCAAGTCAATAACTCACAATTTGTAGCAAACAAAAATGTAATTCTCATGTTCACAAGTTGCAAGAGTTTGGATCCACATATAGCTAATGCAAGCATTTGTTCTTATTTTATAGGCATGGTGGTGGGCATTTATCATTTATCCATAGAACAAGATATATACATATATATATATATATATATATATATATATATATATATATATATATATATATTGCAAAAAAAAACCTAAGATTATATTAAGAAAAAAACCGAAAATAAGGTATAGTGAGATTAAACCAAAGACTTGTTAGCAACCTCTTAGACTCTTAAAAGATAGATGTACAATATATCTAGTAAATAAAATATAATTTGACACTAAGGTGGAACCCAAAATCAAATCATGTCCTAATTATAAATGAATTCCTTGAAATATTTCTAGAAAATGATGCAAAAGATGAGTAGTGTGATATGTGACAAGCAAAAATAAATTACACGATGAGAGATGATTGTGTCAAAAAACTTGGGAAGGACAAATAATAGTAATGAGAATGCTAACTCGTCTTTCTAACCATGACTTAATTAACTTTAGTTAGTTTAAATAATAATATAATAAATCTAAATAAATAAATATAAAATAACTATGTAAAAATAATAAAATGATATTAGAAAGCTCACTTTGGATCAAAGGATCAAAAATGAAATATGCCAAATATAATAAGGGGCTAGATTAATCATATTCCCCGAATTAATATGGCCTTGAACATTAAAATGGTAGTCAAGCAAATGAGTTATGGTTGCTCCTTTTGGTTATAATACTATTAGATACTACTACGATGAAGATAAAAGAGACAAATAGTGGGGAGGGAATAAAAAATAGATAAGTTAGAGCCTCTGATAACTCTCTCCTCGCATAAGCATCTAAAATAAGTAGATGAAGAAGTTTACCATGCTTAGAAAGGTAAAGTCTCTCATCAGAAAGGTCTCGAAGAGCATAACACAACGAATAGATATAATCGAATTATCATGGGCGTATTACTATAATGACACATTGAAGTAAAATCCAAGATTCAATTTTAGAAATTAGTTGTTGATTCAAGGAATTGAAGGCACAAATGGAAGCAAAAACGGATGTGGATAGAAAAAGAAAAAAAAATTAAATCAAACTTCATATAAACATAACTTGGTATAGGATTATCTGTTGCTGATGATCAAGTATAATTTGGAAATGGCATGATCAACAAATTTTAATATATTGCAGCACTTTATCACCTCGAAAAAAAGGTCATTTTGACCTTTAAATTTATATTAAAGATTTTTTTTATTTTTGAAAATTTATTTTGTCACCATTTTGCATCTAAATGCGATTCTATGGGTGCCATTGTATTGTGCTCTTTGAGATCTTTCTATGAATATATTATTTACTAAAAAATTATGAGTGTGTCAAAAATTATTATATTGATAGGATATATATAATCAATCAATAATCGTCCATCATGGAAACATCATGAAAGACCCGTGAGAGGAAAAAGCCCAAACAACCCTATGCCCACTTGCCTACATAGATAGAGTCCAAGGTAACTCAAGTTAATTACTAAACTACCTCCCCTACAAAATCTTTATGAGATGTTCTGTCTCCTCAAGATTAGGTATAGAAATGTACCCTCAACTCTGAATGGGGGAAACTCATAGTTAGAGAAATGGACCTCAATACTAGCCTAAGCATAGGAGGGATTGGCTCGGGAAGCTTCTTCCAACTCCGATCTTTGTACAGGTAATGACTCAGAGAGAAGGTGTTCTTCACTTCAGACAACTCTGCACATACAGATCAGAGTCACATCGTGCTAACAAAATACATCAATGATATTTTCACCTAATAGTTATAGCATATTCACTTGACTGGGGAGGAGATGCATGAGCACTAATCTTAGTTTAGATAGCATATGAGTAGTCTTGACAAAACCCTTATATGGCTTATCCTTGTATAGCTTATGTATACTTCCTACTATAAGATAGTGCCCATAAATCTCATGATAATCTATTTGTTTATACTTATTTGATTTCCTTATATACACATCCTATTATAAGATGGATGGTGCTTATTGAACTTTGATGAGAACTTTTCTTGAGCCAATGACCTGATTTATTTTTATTGATAAGCCCTAAGTGCAATGGGTTAATTATAAATTATCCCTTATAATTAGTTATTTTTAATATCCTAGTCCTTACACTTTCAAAAGTTACATTAAGATTTTTATATTTACAAAAGTGAAACATTGAGATCACTATACAAAATTAAAAAGATAATTTCATAGAATTAAAAATTAGGAAAGAGAGAGAGGTTTTATTGAAACAACGAGATTAAATGTTTTACTTTCGTAAGAATAAATATTTCAATGTAGCATTTGAAAGTATGAGGACCAAAATACTAAAAGTAACTAATTTTAAAGAATAATCGGTTATTAACCCAAGTGCATTCTTTCTTATCGGTGCTCATTCTTTCTTATCGCTATACATTATTTATTATCAACAGGTTGATTTTGTTAGGTTTTTTCTTGTTTCCAGAATGGGACCTTCTTAACCGGTTATTTCCACCATTATGGGGCCTAAATCTACAACATTTATTATTTTAACAACTAGTTGTTTCTTAAATCTTCATCATTAATATTATTAATCTTAATTATTGACCTTCTTAACTAATTATTTATACTTATTTGATTTCCTTATATACACATCCTATTATAAATAGTGCCTATAAATGTATACCCCAAGATTTATTATTGAACTTTGATGGAAACTTTTCTTAAGCCAATGACACGTTGATCTAAGAATATCTAAACTAATTTATTTTTATTGATAAGCTCTCAATGTAATGAGTTAACTATAAATTATCCCTTATAATTAGTTATTTTTAGTATCCTAGTCCTTACACTTTCAAAAGTTATATTAAGATTTTCATATTTAAAAAAGTAAAACATTGAGATCCATATACAAAATTAAAAAGGTAATATCATAGAATTAAAAATTAAAAAAAGATATTATTAGAATAAGAAGATTAAACGTTTCACTTTCGTAAGCATAGAGACTTCAATGAAACATTTGAAAGTACGAGGATCAAAATACTAAAAGTAACTGATTATAAGGGATAATAAATTATTAGCCCAAGTATAGAACTAGAGAAATAGAATTATTCTTTTCGCTATACATCATTTATCGTGAACCGATTGATTTTGTTAATTCTCATATTTATAAATAATTTTTTATTTATAAATATGAGAATTATTTAATAATTTTTTTAAAAAATTATATTTGAAAGAAGTAAGAAAGAACGTATCCACCTCGCGAGATTTTTGTCGATATAAATTTTAAAAATCTAAATAGAATTTTGTATTTAAATATTTAAAAAAATTGTCTCCGTTAATCAAATATTACTATCTCAGAAAAAATGAGCAGCTATAAGAGTAATGAATTCTTGTACTGAGATCCGTCCTCAATTTTCCAAGGTGTATTCAATAATAAGCTGCTAAACTTGTGGAATGAGTAATGCCCCAATGCCACCCAACAAAAGAAAAAGGAGAGAGAAACCCTCCAAAGTTGAGTGGCCCAGTAAGACAAAATACCCCATAAGGCCAATCTTCAACTCTTGCAGGTATAAGAATAATGAGATGAACCACAAATCATGGCAAAAGAATTCATGCTGGAAGTACTTGAAAAGAATAAAGAGAACCCTCAGATGCTCACTCCTTACAGAGAGATGCATCGAATGCTTGGACCAAGTTGCAGACAGCATATCAGTATAATATAGGATGAAGGACATTTCAAAGATGAGGAAAAGAAGTTGCCTACCAAATGATCCAAAGAGGGCCATGGCATCTACCTCCACTTGCATTTGTTATTTCACTTGGTTGG
The DNA here is from genome assembly GCF_036884655.1 of Musa acuminata AAA Group. Lineage (NCBI taxonomy): Eukaryota > Viridiplantae > Streptophyta > Magnoliopsida > Zingiberales > Musaceae > Musa > Musa acuminata. The sequence continues at coordinate 787,789 of NW_027021351.1, read as the reverse complement.
AATCTCATGGTCATCATGTTTGGCTGACCACAAGTACTCACTCGGATTAGCTTGTTGAATATATCAGACTGCAGAAGATCAACTTTTACACCTGCAAGACCTTTTAAAATGCTGAAATGGACAAGACAATCTTCAGCCACCATCACCCATCATCTTTATTCACATGTGAAGAGAAACAATGTGTTCTCATTTGCTGTCACTGCCAATGTTGTTTCTGCTGCTTGCTCACTAACCATGTCAATGCTATCTATCTGTCTGGTAATCTTCTGTTGCTAATTGGATGGTGAACTATTCCTGCAAAAAAAAGAAACACAATACTGGCAGTAATGAATCTACAATGTAATTGATGTGTTTGAAAACTTTTCTCTCAGTTGTCAACATGTAATTCTAATGCTTTGATTTCCAACATGGTCTCAAACTTTTCCTAATCATGAATATTGATAGCAAGTCGGCAAAAAGCAACACCATCCATAGAATGCCTGATATAATAAAACCAAGTCTCGCCAATACAAAGAAAAAATCTTGTTCAAAAGTGATTATATATTCTATAATCTACAACTAAGTGTCTCCCAAGTATTCTCTGCAGAACACAAGCTTTCACAAACCACTCCAGTTTAGGGTATAAACCTGTTTACACAAAGTGAAGTGGTCTAGCTAGTAATGTGACATAATTGAAGTATACATTTTTGGTGTCTGCAATAGCATGGTAAATGTGAGAATTTTGCGTAAAACTGCTTACTGTTGCAAAGAAAATTCCAATCCAAAGCCAAGAACACCAAGCTTTAGTCCTGTGAGTGCATGCAACTAGTTAGCCGGAAGAAGGAAGAGAAGACAAATTCGGAACGGAACAGGAAAATCCCTAAATGGTTACGAGGAAAACATCCAACAAGGCAACAGATTTTAGAAAGGCCAACCAACATCTATCAACCTATGTAAGTGACAAAATTAAACCAAAAGAACTAAGATAATACCTAAAAAAATTGTCCATGCAAGAAAATAAAATTTTCTTCATGAAGAATGCTTTGAGGCCATGCAGGTACCCTGCAGCAGTAACTGAAGAAATTTCAATCAGGATGAGCAGACCTTTCTGTGGGTGTTAAGAAGAACAGGGTGTCGTAAAACCATAAAGAAACAAAATAACATTCAAGAATTTCTCCAGACCAAGCACTGAAATGCTCTTAATGCAAAATAATCATCAGAAAAATTAAGATATGCGAACAGGTTAGCAAAAGAAAACCAACAACAAAATTTACAATTGAAGTGTGAGTAAAATGATACATTCAGGACAGTATCATGGAAAGTGTTGGGCTCTGATTACCAGTAGTAAAAAAAAATGAAATGATAATGCACATTACCACAAATGACATGATATTTCATTCACTTGAGAAATAATCAAATTACCCAATGGGCTGAAATTGTCCATTACCACAAAATGTCTGACTATGAATGTCAAAGATGGATCTAAAGAGCAAGATATGCTAATATCCAGAAATCCCATCCAGTTGCATAACAGCTACTACCCAATAGCAGTAGATAGCAACATCTCATGCTTTTTTGTTTCTTGGAAACTAACATCACCCAGAGATTGACTACTACAAGTGCCAGAGAAGATATAGATGCTCAAAAGGTGTGTAGTCAACAGTTGATTCAATCTAGATTCTAGTTACTTGTCACCAACTTGGTAAGATGAAATGAAAATGTTCTGAACTTTCTATGATCGACGATATGCAACCTTCAGCTGAACAAATTCAAATTCTTATACAAACAACAAGAAGATTTGTAAGGAATGCCAGATTAAAGAATGCCCTCAAATTTGAACAAAAATTTATCATGAAAATGAAGCCTATTTAATCTGAAAATTGACACAACTTCTAAAAGTTGCATGCGTTAGAATCCCATTCTTGAAAATTGATACAATTTGAAAGAAGAATACAAGAAATGGACAGTGAACGAAGCAAAAAATTGACAGAATACTCACTCAGTCATTCAGGTTATTACAAAAATATGGAAGCTGTAAAGGCCTTCCTAAATAAAGGCTGGGATAAACAATAATACGCATTGAGCCTGCAATAATAATTATGCATGTGTCTTCTGTCACAAAGATCTCGTTAATTCTTTCCAACTAATTAATTCAACTTCAAAGACATACATTTCAGCAGATACTACTACAACATTTCGGGATATTATCTATTTACAGTGAAATCGTATCTTAAGATCACTCACTGCAAACTTATTTATACCGCCATCAAGAAGTCACATCGGTGCCGCCATCCATGTTGATGCTCCGCCTTCGTGAACGCCACCTGAAAACTGAACCTCTTTCGTGCCCACGAGAAAATGCAGCATCAGATTCTGCAATCGACCTTGAAGAAGACGAAGCCGATCGTGACCGCCGAAAGAATGAGAAGAAGTTACGAATAGTCCGACCAATTCCACCACTCTCCCTCAGCCTACTCCTTCTCGAGGTCCATGAGATCCTTCTTGGTGCTCCACTGTGGTTGAATCCACCATCCATCTCAGTGTAGACAACGGGAAACTCTCGTTCCCCTGCTCTTCTGCCCCCTGAGAACCTCCCCACTGCAAACCCTCCACCTGGAAGCCTCCATATGGTGAGACCTACCATCTCCTCTTCGCTCCCGGTGACAGCAGCTTGGTCATCGCCTTCTGCAACCGCAGAACCCCGTTCTTGCACATCGGTAGGCATCTCATGGCGGCAGACAGGGCACGAGTTGCGGAGCGAAAGCCACGGCAAAATGCAATCTTGATGATAGATGTGTTTGCAGGGCATCTCCCGGGCCTCCGTCCCGAGCTCGAAGACATCCATGCAGATGGCGCAATGGCAGTCTTTCCCGATGTGGTCGTCTACGATCTCTATCGTAGGCATCGACTCGATGGCGACCTTTGACGCCGGGGGGCGCTCGCTTCCTCTGTCGTGACCCATGCCGTTGATCTCGATATGGGCGAACTGCTCGAGGAGGCGGTCGAAGCCAGAGCTCATCAGGAAATCCGAGATGCTTTCCGGCAAGGGGCGGAGGCCGGCTGCTGTGCCATCGTCATAGTAAAGCTCGAAGTTACTAGCGGTCGAGCGATCCTCATCACGGTCGCCGTCAGACGCGCCGCGAAGAACGATGACCGGATTGAAGGGTGAGCGGTCGCCGGCAGCCGCACGTCGGTTCTGGCGGAATCTGAGCTCGGATGGTTGAAGTGGGCCGGCCTCCGCGGAGGATCCGTGGCTGCCGAGCGTGAGCGCGGCGGAAGAGGGGAACCCCTGAGGGGGGGGGAGCTCAGCTGCGGGTCCGAGAGGGAGAGGCGAGCCGCCCACCTCCTCGAGGAAGCCACCGTCGCAGTCGGGGCAGACGACAGCGTCCTGCGGCCTTACCCGCACGAAGCGGCTACACCGGTAGCACCAATACATCGACGCCGTCGTCATGGAAGAAGGCATCAAAGCAAAAAACCACAACAAAGATCTAAACTTTCTGAAAAGAAGGAACGAATCTGGTGGCAAAAAAAAATTCCGAAAAAAATCCCTTTTTTTGGAACCAATCCCTCAAAGCAACGAATAAAACGACTCGAATTCGTTCTCCAACCCTAAGAACTCGAAGATTTCCCCAAAAAGAAGGTAAAATGTACCGAATTTGTCATAGGTTCGAGACCAGATCCTTCCAGGGCGGAGGAGAAGGCGGTAGAATTGGGCGGAGACGGAGGAGGTGGTCGAAGAGGAGAGGCCAAAGGGTGGGATTTGTGTAGGGAAACGGGAGAATTGGGGGTTTTATATTCGCTCGACGAAGCATCGCATCGATGGCGTTCGTAACCGCGTGACCGTCATGGCACATGGCGTTACGGAGTTACCCACGTGGTACATTTTTATTGGTCAGATGATTGACGCCGCCAAGATGCCCAACGTTGATACTTTCCGTCCGTCAAAGCACAGAGGACGAACCCGAGCTTGTCTCGAGGAACTGATTACTTTTTGATGGGACCCACACTTGTCTCCGTAGCCGACTCCAATCAAGGGAGGGTAAATCGTGGGTAACAAGTAGTGGGTAAAAGCGAAAGGCCATTTTTGGTGCAAACATCACTGGTGACGGGGTGAAAGGGGCGACCGCTCTCCGCCTTCCTCAAGTCCGAAGGAAGGCGGTGACGTTAAGAACAATATGCTGACATCCATCTTCGAAAAATGACTTACCACTACTCATTTGGACATTACCACTGCAAGATTGTGTTTCTTGAGCTGCAAGGCTCGATCCATCATCGTAGATTCATGCCTTGTGATCTCACATAATAAAAAGAGACATCATGTCAAAATCATGCCTTTAGAAAGATCACCCCAAGAAACCAATCTCGATCCGACCAGAAAACAACTTTGAGATCACAATATGTGTAAAGTTCCAACTTTTCCTGTGGTACGCTTTTGTTAATAAGGTTGTGTCAACTCATGTTAATAGTGAAATGGATAAGGCAGAAGAACACCATTTCATGGAAGCCACCAGGAACCTGCTCATGGCATTCCATGATCTTTGATCTCTCTCTCTCTCTCTCTCTCTCTCTCTCTCGGCATCTCATAAAGAGTGTTCCTTTTTCAATTCTGCAGTCTTTTAAATCATCATCCTTTTTCTTTTTTCCTTTACTAATTCTTTCTCCGCTTCTTTCTTCCTCTCTCTCTCTCTCTCTCTCTCTCTCTAGAGGTCAGACTAAGGAAACTGTGGCACTTTGACAGATGCTCTCTCAGAAACGATGAAGGAGATTTAGCAGTACATTGGCATGCCGACGCACAATTACACTCGAAAAATAATTAGACATTTTTAGAGTTTCCATGCAATGTGTGATCAGAACATTAACTTTTAAGTAGAATTTTAGCTTACAAAGCATGGATGCTCTTTGTATCCTTAAGTAGTTTTAGGATCATTGATAGCAAATGGAGTAATATCTTCATAAATAATTTGGAAAACTTAATGATCAAGTACTTGTTGGCTGATAATTTATGGAGTTTCTATGACTTGTGACTCGGTAGTACTTTTTGCTGATTGTCTACAGTTAGTTCTGTGATGCTGAACTCAGGTGAAGTCATTATATAAAGTACAAGTTGCTTTAGATTTAGAGTTGCCACCTCCTATCTGACAACATCTCTGTTGCCACCGCCTGATATCTGATAGCTGTTGTCACCTTGTGGTTTTTGAAGGTGCTGATTAGTCTTTTAGATGATTTCAAGACATGAATGCACAAGTAGCATATGTTTAGTGTTAATTTTGGTCATTATCAATTCGAGGTGATCTTTTTTCTCTTCCGAAATTTATGTTTTACCTAATAAAGGTATATTTTATGTTTTTTAATACTTTTCTAAGACTTTGGTCATTAGCAACCGCGTCTGCAGGCGTTCGGACCAAGGTCTTCGTCTTCTTGGGGGGGGGGCGATTCGTTGCCGGTGATCCCGGCGCCCTCTTTGATATGCCCTCTTAGAGGGCACCCCCGCCTCCGGAACCCTCTTCGTCCCAAGGCGGGGGCACATCAGCCTTGACATTGGGCATCTTCTTTACCGATCAAAGATCCATCATCACTGTAAAAAAATATCGATCGGTCAGATGGTTCAGGACGAGCGAACGTTGCATCATATGCGAACGGCCATACCCCCAATGGTGGGGCTCAGTTCTGCTTTGACCATCCACTCCTCGATCATCTCCTTGATTTCCCGAGAAGAGGATAAGATACCCTTCAGTCGGTCCACGTCCGTTGTTTCTCCGACAGAGAGCAATGGGGAGGTGTTATCGATAGTTCGGAAAGCCCACCCAATGCTGAAACCCCACTCCCGACTACAACTAATAAAGAAGAAGTGGCTCTTCCAACCTTTGTTGTTGGAAGGTGTTGGGTTCAGCCCATATGTGAGCTTGGACAATTTGGACCGTAAGCCCAAATCAATAATTAAGAGAGAAAGGGCAAAAGGTGAGGGTAGCAAATTAGAGAGAGCAGCAGCGTGCGCAGCATATGCGTACAGTGAACGGCGACAGCACACGGCAAAAGAGAGAGAGAAGGAGAGAAAAAGATTAGGTTTTTGAGTTTTCTACTTGACGATCGGTGGCTAAACGTTGTCAGTTTTGGCCTAAATTTTATGTGAAAAATCCTTGCAGCAAACTCTACAATTCTAATGGTGTTGATCTATAATTTACCTTCTCTAAGATACTTTTCTACTATACCCACTTTGTGAGACCTAGAATTCTCTTTTGAGGAGATCCATCCTATATGATGATATGCTAGAGTCAAGATCTATATTCTTGATGTTATTATGATCCTCTAGTTATTCTAGAGAAGATTTACTATAAACCTATTATCATTATTATTGATAGTGGAAGTTTAAGGTGGACTACGGTCTCGTGATTTTTCCTACATTGGGTTTTCCACGTTAAAAGATTTGGTCTCACTGTGTGATTGATTAATTGCTCTATTGTTTATGCTGTGCTGAATGATATTTACATTTTGATATCAAGTTGGTATTTTGATGAGGAACCCATTTTGATACACAAAGAGGAAAAAGAATTATTCTGCTTCAACAAGTTATTTTTCCTAACAAGTGGTATCAAAGCAACAGGTTGTTTGGTACTAGTTTTTCTTGTGTGATTGAAATGGAGCAGTCAAATGGTATGATTAAATTAAACTCATCAAATTATTCCACTTGGAGGCGTCTGATGGAAGATTTGCTCTATTACAAAGATTTGTATAAGCCTATCAAGGTTAAAGATAAACCTTCTACTATGGACGATAAAGAATGAGAAGTTCAACATAGAAAAGTCATTGCCTATATTAGAAGATGGATGGATATAAACTTGCATGAGCATATTTCATATGAAACAAAAGCTGATGCTGTTTGGCAAGGGTTATTTACGAAAAAGATAGTAGGAAATAGAATTTCTCTTCTTAGAAGACTTATAAATTTGAAGTATAAAGATGGTGGTAATATTGTTGAGCACATAAGCCTATTTCAGAGTCTTGTAAACAAGTTGGTTGCTTTGAAAATGAATATAGATGATGAGATGCAAGGATTATTACTTCTCAGCTCTTTACCAGAAAGTTGGGAAACGTATGTGGTGACTATTTGCAATTCCATGCCAAAGGGAACTCTAACTATAGATATGGTTAAAGATAGTTTGCTAATTAAAGATGCCAGAAGGAAAGAACAGGGTGAATCTTCTTCTGGTGCATTTGTTACTGAAAAACAAGAAAGACGTGGAAGAAGTCATAGTAGAAACCCACATGGATATAGGGGAAGATCCAAGTCTAGAAGAGATATCAAATGTTTTCACTATAACAGGCTAGGTCACATGAAGAAATAGTGTAGGTTTTAAAAGCGAGAACATAATGAAATGAAGAAAAATGAGAAAGAGACCAATACAGTTGCTGCTGAAGGTAATATCACTATTGTCTGTGATGAAGGTTGTGTTAGTCTTATAGCTCAAGATAGTAATTGTGTAATTGACTCTGGTGCTTCATTTCATGTCACTTCTCATGGTGATTTTTTTAGATCTTACACTGCTGGTGATTTTGGTAATGTCAAAATGGGAAACAATGGTACATCTAAGATTGTGGGTATTAAAGATATTTGCTTGGAGACCAATATTATGAGCAAATTGATACTCAAAGATGTAAGACATATTCCAGATATTCGTCTTAACTTGATATCTACAGGTAGACTTGATGATGAGGGTTTTGCACACTATTTTAGTGAAAGCAAATGGAAACTCACTAAAGGTTCTCTGATTGTGACAAGAGGAAAGAAACTTAATTCTTTTTATATCATGGAAGCTAAGCTATACAAAGGAGAGATTAATGCAATTCAAAAAGGTGAAAGTATAGATCTTTGGCATAAGAGGCTTGGACATATCGGCGAGAAGAGACTTCAAACTCTTGCTAGAAAGAAGTTCTTACTAGAGTTGCAAGGTAATCTCTTAAATCTTGTGATCATTGCTTAGCTAGAAAAACACATAGAGTTGTATTTCATACATATCCATCATCTAAAAGATCATATGTTATTGATTTAGTTCATACTGATGTTTGTACTATGCAAACTAGAACTCTTGGATGTGCTCTTTATTTTGTTACTTTTATTAATGACCATTCTAGAAAAGTGTGAGCTTTTACTTTAAAATCTAAAGACCAGGTACTCAATATTTTCAAGGAGTTTTATGTCAGTGTTGAAAGAGAAATTGGTAGAAAACTAAAGTGTATTCGATCAGATAATGGTGGCGAGTATAGGGGCCCTTTTGAGAATTATTGCAGGTTCTATGGTATCAGGCTTGAGATAACAGTTCCTAAAACTTCTCAACAAAACGGTGTGGCAGAAAGGATGAACAGAACCATTGAAGAAAGGATTATATGTATGCTTTCCCACGCCAAGTTACCAAAGTCATTTTGGGGGGAGGCTATGAGAACTACAGTTGATCTGATAAATCTTTCTCCACTAGTTCCTCTGAAAGGTGATGTTCTAGAGAGAGTATGGAGAGGAAAAGATATATCTTATAATTACTTAAGAGTCTTTGGGTGTAAAGCATTTGTTCATATTCCCAAAGATGAGAGGACCAAGCTTAATAGTAAAGCAAAAGCATATATCTTCTTGGGATATGGTCATAAAGAGTTTGGATACAGATTATGGGATCCAATGAATAAGAAGATTATTAGAAGTAGAAATGTTGTGTTTCTTGAAGACCAATTGTTTGATGATGGTGATAATATTGAGAAGCTAGAAACCTCTGTTTATATTCCTTGGAGTTTGGGTCCAATTCCTTCACTTGTAGTTCACGATGATCATGGGGGAGATAAACAAGAAGATTGTGATAAGAATACCAGTGATGATACACCTACAGTTAATGATGCTGAACCAATTGAACAAGCACCTCCACCACCAGTTGAGATTCCATTTAGAAGATCCACTAGAGAGCGACAACCATCTACCAAATATTCTCCACATGAGTATGTTATAGTTACTGATGGGGGAGAGTCAGAAACTTACCAAGAAGCTATTTTACATGAGAATAAGAATGAATAGGTTAAAGCCATGCAAGAAGAGATGAGATCCTTGTTTGAGAACCACACCTATGACTTGGTAAAATTGCCTAAAGAGAAGAAAGCTCTCAAGAATAAGTGAGTTTATAAATTGAAGACTGAAAATAATAGCTCACAACAAAGATATAAGGCATGACTAGTTGTGAAAGGATTCAGTTAGAAGAAAGGTATTGACTTTGAAGAAATATTTTCTCCAATTATGAAAATGTCCTATATCCGAGTTGTTCTTGGTTTAGTTGCCTACTTGAATTTAGAAGTTGAGCAACTTGATGTAAAAATAGCATTTCTTCATGGTAACTTAGAAGAAGAAATTTATATGACCAGAAGATTTTAAAGTCAAGGGAAAAGAAAATCTAGTGTGTAAGCTTAGGAAAAGCTTATATGGACTCAAACAGGCACCTAGATAGTGGTACAAGAAGGTTGATTCCTTTATGATGAGCGAAGATTATAATAGAACTACATCAGATCATTGTGTGTTTATGAAGAAATTTTCAGATGATGATTTTATTATTTTACTGCTATATGTTGATGACATGCTGATTGTTGGTCATGATGCTGAAAAAATTGAAAAGCTTAAAAGAGAGTTAAGTAAGTCTTTTGCCATGAAAGACTTGGGATCGGTGAAACAAATACTTGGCATGAAGATTCTTCGTGATAGGAAGAAAAGGAAGATTTGGCTATCTCAGGAGACTTACATTGAAAAAGTTCTTGAAAGATTCAACATGAGTAAAGCCAAAGCAGTTTGTTCTCCACTTGTAGGTCATTTTAAGCTTAGTTCGAAACAATATCCTACAAGTGAGAAAGAAAAAGAAGAAATATCCAGAGTGTCTTACTCATCTGCAGTAGACAGTTTGATGTATGTTATGGTTTGTACTAGGCCAGATACAGCTCATGCAATTGGAGTTGTCAGTCGATTTCTCTCTAATCCTGGAAAGGAATATTGGGCAGCAGTGAAATGTTTATTAAGATATCTAAGAGGTACTTCCATATTATGTTTATGTTTTGGTAATGATGAACCTGTGTTAGAAAGGTATATAGATGCAGACATAGCAGGTGATACTGATTCCAGAAAGTCTACTTCGGGGTTTTTGATGACATTTGCAAGGGAAACAATCTCTTGGCAATCAAAGTTACAGAATTGTGTTGTTCTATCAACCACAGAAGTAGAATACATAGTAATTACTGAAGCTTGCAAGGAAGCTTTGTGGATGAAAAAGTTTCTATATGAATTAGGCTTGAAACATGAAGGATATACTATTTACTGTGATAGTCAGAGTGTCGTTCACCTCTCCAAGAATTCAACATACCATTCTAGATACAAGCATATTGATGTAAGATATCACTGGATTCATGATGTGCTTGAGATGAAAGAATTATAGTTGGAAAAAGTGCATGCTAATGAGAATGGATCATATATGTTGACAAAGTCTTTGCCTAAGGAGAAGCTTGAAGTATGTAGGCAAAGAGTGGGTTTAGCCCACCATATGAGCTAGAGGGGGAGAATTATTGGGTCCAGCCCATATGTGGGCTTGGACAATTTAGGCCATAAGCCCAAATCAATAATTAAGAGAGAATGGGTAAAAGGTGAGGGCAGCAAATTAGAGAGAGCAGTGAGCATGCGCAGCAAACCATGCAGTGAACGACAGCAGCACACGGCAAAAGAGAGAGAGAGAGAGAGAAGGAGAGAGAAAGATTAGGTTTCTGAGTTTTCTGCTTAACGATCGATGACCAAACGTTGTCAGTTTTGGCCCAAATTTTATATGGAGAATCCATGCAGCAAACTCTACAATCCTAATGGTGTTGATCTATAGTTTACCTTCTCTAAGGTACTTTCCTACTATATCCACTTTGTGAGACCTAGAATTCTCTTTTGGGGAGATCCATCGTATATGATGATATGTTAGAGCCAAGATCTATATTCTTGATGTTAGTATGATCCTCTAGTTATTCTGGAGAAGATTTACTATAAACCTGTTATCATTATTATTGATAGTGGAAGTTTGAGGTGGACTACGGTCCCGTGGTTTTTCCCAGGTTTTCTACGTTAAAAGATTTGGTCTCACTGTGTGATTGATTAATTGCTCTATTGTTTATACTATATTGGACAATATTTATGTTTTGATATCAAGTTGGTATTTTGATGAGAAACCCATTTTGATACACAAAGAGGGAAAAGAATTATTCCGCTTCAACGGGTTGTTTTTCCTAACAGAAGGTGCACCACTGATCCTGAAACCACTGTGGGCAGTCAAGTAATACCTGCTTTGTCCCTTACACAAGCGGAAGCAAGGAAGAAGATCTTGGACGACTCGATCCCAGCCCCCTGACACTCCCACATAAAGGCCACCAGATAGCGTTAGGAGTTTTGTTGGGCACATGAATATATTTTGCTCCGTACATCAGTGCTTGTGGACATATTAAATGTAAAATGATATTTTACCCTATTAAATTATCTCATATGTTTTGGGTGTTTAGTTTATGTCATGGACGGATGCATCAAGACACTATGGATGCTTATATCATGCATAGGGAGATTATTATTTAGTTATGGAGCATTATCGTTATGGATGCTTTTAGTCTGAGTGAATGCATTTAGCATAAAATGATATTTTTCATGATATATAAAGGTGTTTTGGATGCTAAGGGTCTTTGTGTGGACTTCCCAAAAGTAAGAAAGTGTTTTGTTTAAGAAAGATGTATCATAACAAATGGGATGTTGAATGAATGCATCACGAATAAGGTGATGCTTTGCATGGTTTAGGCACATCAAGCACTTTACATTCTCTTATTGGGTGTGTTTGGGAACATATTTGAAATGTGCATTTAGGGTTCAATGCATATTTCTAATGTGAGTTGGTGTTTATTTATTTTTAAATCATATTTTGCTTAGATGCTATATTGCAAATGTTCAAATATTAATGCTATCTTATGGTAACATTAGCATTTCAATATTTATGTGATACTAATAATTTTTTTAAAGTATTCTATGATATTATCTAAAATCACAAGATAACCCAAAGTGTCATATTATATCTTTGAACCAAATTTTTTATAAGATTACATATTCACTTATTTATTTTATTTATTCTACTTATTAATTTAAATATTTTTTAATAAATATTAAAAATAATCGAAGGATAAATTTATCATATAATATTTAATCAACTTTTAAAAAATATTTTTTATCAAATAACACTTACATTAATATATATTTAAAATATAGTTTTCAATTTTACTAAATACTCAAGGCATCTCAATACTACATATTCAATCAAATCTTTCTGTCCAAATGTACATTAAGAATGAAAATATGTATCTAAACACAATCATATTCTAGGTAGACACATTTTACGTAGAAAGAAGTTTTACATTAAGACGCATTGAGCATTTTAGATACTTATGTCCCGAGCGAACACATCGGAGATATTTTACCTAATTATAATGTATTAGACGTGTAAGATGTTTATCAGGGTCAATGTAGAATGCATGGGTTGTTGTATTAGATGCATGGAAATATTTTATTTTATTAGGACATATTAAGTGTTTTAGATGCTTATGTCTTAGAATAATGTATTATATAAGAAGATATTTTACCTAGCTATGGTACATTAGATGTTCTATATGTGGAGATGTTTTATCCATTTAGGATGTAATGAGTATGACTAGAGTGGATTAAACCATTTGACATAGCGGTTCATGTCGTATGCTTGATTATAGTAGGTTCGGGGACAACAAAATTCTCTTGTGTTAAAAAATAGTTCGATTGTTTAATGAACTTATCAAGTAAGGTTCTTTAAGTTAATTTATGAGATTAAAAAAGATAGAAAAGAGTTGAGTTTAAGAACTTGAATTCTTAATTTTAAGAGTTCCCAATGAGAGAAATTGTACCATAAAAGATTAAGTATAATAAAAAATTATTCTTCTTAGATATTAATTGATCAAATTAGTAGATGATCTAAAGTGACAGTTGAATTCAAGCCTCCACTTGGTTGGCTACTAAATTGGCATGAAATCTTTTTATTGAAGAGGAACTTTGATTTGGCATCATTTGGAACAATGAAATGCCTACAGAATTAATTGATGGGGCAATGACTAGTATGGACACAAAACAGCAGCAGCTGAAGCTCCACAATGGTTGACTTAGTAGGAAATCTTTGTTAGAAAAGTATTATTGGTGTTCTCACATCCAGAGAACAAGGTCAACCCACTGTTTAGAAGACAAAAGAGTGTTGTCTTTGTCAATCTAAATCTAAAGAGTGTTGGATTCATACACCTTTTCTTGGTACACAGGCAAGCCCTACATCACCTACCCTGCTGAATACTTTTCCCCAGTTGACATTTCTGTATGTACAAGTCAAGACATACTGTCACACCAATATGCTGTTGATGCAAGAGAAGTGCATCATCACTTTCTCATTCCATATCAAAATGGATCTTTATAATTTTGTAGGGTATTAACTTTGACACCAAGTGTTAAATATATTTAAAAATCAACTCTTGTTTGTTGGAAATTGGAACGACATGTGATAAAGTCAAATTTAATCGGCAACTAAAAATGTTGAGTCCACACCAGCCTAAGTAAGAGGAGCTAATTGGTGAGCTTGAAAGATAAATAGAATTAGGATTATTCTATCATCGGTAAGAAAACATTGATGATGAGATTATTCATTCAAATTCTATATTTACAATCGGAATAATTAACTGAACTTTAAATCTTATAAAAGTAATATTTCTGTACTGTGAGAGTATTAATTATCTTATATGACTATATTACTAGTCAACACAGAGGTCTTATGTTTATTTCCATACATGGGCTCAATCCATGAATGTGTATCATGCCGATCATGTTTATTTCCTTACATTATGAATATAGTTGGTATATGGGAAGAAAAAAGAAGATTATATTATTGAGTTTATTCAGCATTCACTATATTTTATGAGCCGTAGAGCTCTTTTTTAGTTACGTAAAGAGAAAGAAAAAATAACTAGGTATTTTATGTTGCGGTGGTCATACAAGAAAGATTTTGTTAGAAAAAAATATTATAGCAGAATAAATTTTTTTTCTCTTCGTGTATTAAATTAGTTTCTCATTAAAATATAAATTTATTACTAAAAGTAAATATTAACAAAGTAGCATAAACAATAGAATAATGAATCAATCACAAAGTGAGACACTAAATTTTTACATAAAAAACCTAATACAAAAAAAATCATGAGATTATAGTCTACTTTAAACTTCCACTATCACCAATAATGATAATATGTTTTCAATTAATCTTCTCCATAATAACTAAAGAATCATAATAACATCAAGAACATATATCTTGGCTCAACAATAATATATCATCATCACCATATATGGATTTCATGAAAAAGAAAATTTAGATCTCACCAAGTGGGTATAGCAGAAAAGCATTTCAGAGAGGATAAATTGTAGATCAGTATCATTAAGATTATAAAGCTTATTCCAAGAATTTTTCATATAAAATTTGGGTCAAAACCGATGAAATTTAACCATATAATCTCTAGCAAAAACCTCAAAACCTTAACTTTCTATCTCTATTCTTTTTCTGCGTCGCCATAGTTTTCACAGTTTGCACACACCTCTTCCGTGCATGTCTCCACTTCTCATTTTTCTTTCTTTTTTTTTTAATAAATTAGATTTGAGCTCAATGCCCAAATCAATCGGTCGAAGCCCACTTATGGGCTGGACCTAATAATTCTCCCTCTCTAGCTTATATGATAGGTTGTACTAAGTTCGGCCTATATGCTTTAAGCTTTTCCTTAGGCAAATATTTTGTAACATATATGATCCATTCTCATTGGTATGCACATTTTTCAAGTATAATTCTTTCATCTCAAGCACATCACGAATCTAGTGATATCTTACATCAATATGCTTGGATCTAGAATGATATGTTGAATTCTCAAAGAGGTGAATGATACTCTAACTATCATAGCAAATACTATATCCTTCCAGTTTCAAGCCAAATTCCTGTAGAAAACTTTTTCGTCCATAAAGCTTCCTTACAAGCTTTATTAATTGATATGTATTCAATTTCTATGGTTGATAGAGTAATATAATTCTATAACTTAAGCTATCAAGAGACTACTCCCCTTGCAAATGTCATCAAGAACCTCGAAATGAAGTTTTTGAAATCAATATCATCTATCATATCTGTATCTATACACCCCTCCAGCATAGGTTCACCACTTCCAAAACATAAACATAACCTGGAAGTACCTCTTAGATATCGTAATATCTATTTCACTATTGTCTAATGTTCCTTACTAGGATTAGAGAGAAATCGACTAACAACTCTAATTGCATGAGTTATATCTAATCTACTACAAATCATAGCATACATCAAACTACCTACTGCAGATGAGTAAGACACTTTGGATATTTCTTCTTTTTCATTCTCATTTGTAGGATATTGTTTCAAATTAAGCTTGAAATGACCTGCAAATAGAGAACAAACTACTTTGGCTTTACTCATGTTGATCTTTCAAGAATCTTTTCAATATAAGTGTCCTAAGATAACCTAATCTTAAAAGACTTACATAACTCTTTTAAGCTTCTCAATTTTACCAGCATCATAGTTAATAATTAGCATATCATCAATATATAGTAAGAAAATAATGAAATCATCATCTAAAAATTTTCTTGTAAATACACAATGATCATATATGGTTCTATTATATTCTTGGTTCATCATAAAGTAATCAAACTTCTGATACCACTATTTGAGTGCTCGTTTGAGTCCATATAAGCTTTTCCTAAGCTTGCACACTAGATTTTCTTTTCCTTTGACTTTAAAACCTTCTGGTTGCTCCATGTAAATTTCTTCTTCTAAGTCATCATAAAGAAATATAGTGTTCACATCAAGTTGCTCAACTTCTAAGTTCAAGCGAATAGCCAAACCAAGAACAACTCGGATAGAGGACATTTTCACCATAGAAGAAAATATTTCTTCAAAGTCAATACATTTCTTCTAACTGAATCCTTTCACAACTAGTCATGCCTTGTCGTTGTGAGTTATTATTTTTGGTCTTCAATTTATAAACTCATTTATTCTTGAGAGCTTTCTTTCCTTTAGGCAACTTTACTAAATCATAGGTGTGGTTCTTAAGTAAGAATCTTATATCTTCTTGCATAGCTTTAACCCACTCATTCTTATGCTCATGTAAAATTAACTTCTTGGAAAGTTTATAGATCTCTCTCATCAGTAAGTATAACATACTCATGTGGATGATATCTCATAGATGGTTATCGCTCTCTTGTGAATTTTCTCAATAGAATCTCAACTAGTGGTAGAGGTGCTTATTCAAATTGTTCACTTGGTTCAACATTATCAACTGTAGGAGCTTCATCATTGATATTCTCACCACAATCTTCTTGTTCACCTCCCTCATGATCATCATGAACTATAAGTGGAGAAACTAGACCCAAACTCTAAGGAATATAAATAGAGGTTTTTAGCTTATCAATATTGTCACCATCATCAAACAATTAGTCTTCAAAAAATATAATATTTACTTCTAATAATCTTCTTGTTTATTGGATCTCATAATTTGTACACAAACTCTTTATGATCATACCCCAAGAAAATACATGCTTTTGCCTTATTATCAAGCTTGGACCTCTCATATTTGAGAATATAAACAAATGCTTTGTACCCAAAATGACTTAGGTAATTTAGCATGAGAAAGCATAGACCTAATCATTTCTTTAATGGTTTTGTTCATTCTTTCTACCACACCATTTTGCTAAGGAGTTTTATGAACTATTTTCTCAAGCCTAATACCATGGAATCTATAATAATTCTTAAAAGGACCCCTGTACTCACCACTATTATCTACTCGAACATACTTTAGTACTTGATCTTTACATTTCAAAGCAAAAGCCTAAATTTTTCTTGAATGGTTATCAATGAAAGTAAAAAAATAAAAAACACTTCCAAGAGTTCTATAGTACAAACATCAGTGTAAATCAAATCAATAACATTTAATCTTTTAGATGACGGATATGTATGAAAGATAACTCTATGTGTTTTTTCAACTAAGTAATAATTATAAGATTTAAGAGATGTACCTTATAACTCTAACAAGAACTGATTTGTAGTAAGAGGTTTTAAGTCTCTTTTCATTGATATGACCGAGTCTCTTATGCCAATGATCCATGTTTTCATCCTTTTAAATTATATTAATCTCTCCTTTATGTAACTTAGCTTCCATGATATAGAAAGAGTTTAGCTTCTTTCCTCTCGCCATAATTAAAGAACCTTTAGTGAATTTCTATTTGATTTTACCAAAATAGTATGTAAATCCCTCATCATCAAGTCTACTTGTAGATATCAAGTTAAGACATATTCGAAACATGTCTAACATTTTTTAGTATCAATTTACTCCTAGTGATGGTCTCCAAGCAAATATTTTCAATACCTACAATCTTAGATGTACCATTATTTCCCAGTCTAACATTGCCAAAATACCAATAGTATAAGATATGAAGAAATCACTATGAGAAGTAATATGAAATGAAGCACCAGAGTTAATTATTCATTTACTATATTGAGTTGCAAGACTAACATATCCGTCATCACAAACAATAACGATATCACCTTAAATAGTAATTGTCTTGGTCTCTTTATCATTTTTCTTCCTTTCATTCTGTTCTCGCTTCTAAAACCTATTCTCTTTCTTCATATGACTTAGACTTCTTTCATATCTTTCTTGTTTTCTCAATAACAAGTATACCAAAAGAAGATTCTTCTTATTTTTTCCTTCTGGCATCTTCATTTAAGAAACCATCTTTAACCATGTTTATGGTTAGAGCCCCCTTTGGCATGGAGTTACAAATTGTCACCACATATATTTTCTAACTTTTCGATAAAGAGCTGAAATATAACAATCCTTTTATCTCATCATTTATATTCATTTTCATAGCAACCAACTTATTTGTAAGACTCTGAAACAGGCTTATGTGTTCAATAATGTTACCATCATCTTTATACTTCAAATTGACAAGCCTTTTTGAGGAAAGAAATTCTATTTCCTACTATTTTTTTTCATAAAGAGATTTTTTAACCTTTGCTAAATAACATCAGCTTTGGTTTCATCAGAAAAATATTTATGCAAATTTATATCCATCTATCTTCTAATATAGGCAATAGTTTTTCTTTAACTTTGATAGACTTATAAAAATCTTTGCAATAAAGCAAATATTCCATCATATGACTCCAAGTGAAATAATTTGATGGGTTTAATTTAATCATACCATCTGACTCAATTTCAATCATACAAAAAAAACTAGTACCAAACAATCTAAAGCTCTAATATCATTTATTGGGAAAAATTATTATAACAGAATAATTATTTTCCCTCTATCAAAATGGGTTTCTCATCAAAATACCAACTTATTACAAAAAATAAATATTAATCAAAATAGCATAAATAGTATAACAATGAATCAATCATAAAGTGAGACATCGAATCTTTACGTGAAAAATCGAATGCGATAAAAACTACGAGACCGTAGTTCACTTCAAACTTTCACTATCATCAATAATGATAATAGGTTTATAATAAATCTTCTCTAGAATAATTAAAGAATCATAATAATATCAATAATATATATCTTGGCTCAATAATAATATAACATCATTATCATAGATATATTTTATGAAAAAAATTTTAGATCTCATCAAATAAATATAACAGAAAAGTATTTCAGAAAGGATAAACTATAGATCGATACTATTAAGATTATAGAGCTTATTCTAAAAATTCTTCATATAAAATTTGAGCCAAAATCAATAAAATTTATCTGTTTAATCATCTAGCAAAAGCCTCTCAATCGTAAACTTTTTTTCTCCTCTTATCTCTATGTTCTATTTTTGAGCCGTCGTAGTTTTCATCGTTCACACGCACCTCTCCCACGTACATCTCCACTTTATTTTATTTTTTTAATAAATTAGATTTGGGCTCATTCCCCAAATCAATCGGTCCAAACCCACCTATGTGCTGGACCCAACAGATATGTTTAGGGTAATGTTAAGAGAATTATGAGGTGAGTAATCATAGAGCCGGCTTGCGATAAGAAAGGGATACGTGAAGTGGTAGCTTGGCTGGATTGCACCATAGACTTGATGACGAGAGCATGAGTCAGAGAGGCACGAGCTCGACTTTACTAAGGTGTCATGACATTTCATGACCTAATTGATAGCGTGATTCGAAGATGAACAAAAGTTGACACAAAGGTGTCAACTTAGGAGCACTATCATAAAAATGCCAACACTGGACATTAGACAAAATATTGCTATATATAAGCACGTAATTGATGGAATAATCTCCTATTAGTATTAATGAAGAAAGATTAATTATGAAGACTTGCTAATACACCCAACACCTAACGAGTAATTATTTATGAACTTACATTATTCATTTATATTCTAAAGTTTTTTGTTTTTCTTTTTTTTTCTCTTACGTGTTTGTTGAATTATATGTAAAGCCATTTTCTTTGAGAGATATTGAGACTTGTTTGTCGCTCATTTTTTGAACTGATTAGTTTGCTCTTTTATAAATCTTTCAACACTTAACGAAGTTATATTTTAACTATTCATTCATGAACGAATAACATAAAAGAATGTGTGAGTTGCTCACTCTTATATATCTCATCTGGTTATTAATGACATTCTCTTAAAGCATGTTGTGTTATGGCTTTGATGCCTAAATCAATAAAGAACTAAGGTCCTCCTTTTTTAATGTACTAAGTTGGATACTAATGGAAAATATTCTCTTAGATATAGCACTAATTAGATATACCCAAGTGGTATCATGTTATTGTTTGATTGATTGGACATGATGCTTATGTTGTATCATATCATCACTTCCATTAATTTATTTATGTGATCATTTCAACGATATATGTCCAGTAGCCTTAATTGGTTGTTCGAGTTATATCGGATTTCAATTAGTTATCAAAGCCACGACAACCAACCCATGACATCATAAAACCGTCAATGTGTTTTACCGTAACAGATGAAACCGCCGAGCAGTTCGAATACGCATCGCCCCATCTCAACGGCCTCGAGAGTCGGCCAAAACGAAATAATACGCGATATCGGAGAGGGATTGCATTGTGGAGTCTAACCATATTATAGAAACATACACGCGAGAAAAGGAACCCAAGAAAAAGGGCTTAAAAAGGGCATCCCAAAATATCAAGGAATCGGTCCACGTGTCAGTCCCGACAAATATCAATCTGCCATCCGACTTGCACTTTTCTAACACACACACACACAAAAAAAATCTGCCCCCAACCCCAAAATATCCACCACAGTACTCCGTCGCCTCCATCTCCCCCTCACCTCCTTCCGCCCAAATTCTTGATTCCCCATCGATTTCGTCCCAAGGGGGCCTTCCTCCTGTGAGAAGCTCTCCGTGTTCGTCTTTAGAGGGTGGGGATTGGGATCATTGCGATGGGCGAAGAGGCTGGAGACGCCTACTGCGACCGGATCTCCGCCTCCGGACGCGGAGGCGGCGACGAGGGTAGGGTCGTCGAGTGGGAGCTTGGCCTCCCCGGCGGACACCACCTCGTCTCACTGTCGCAGACTCTGATCCCGCCGGAGCTCGCCTCGGCCTTCCGGATCAACCCCGAGCCCGCCCGTACCCTTCTCGACGTCCACCGTGCCTCCCAGCACACCGTCTCCAACCTCCGCCGCGCTGCACCCTCCCCCGCCGCCGCCGCTGCTCTCCGATACTTCCACCCCTTCCCCTCGCCCGCAGCCGACGACGACGACGACGACGACGACGACGACGAAGACCGCCCCGTGGCCGTCGAGGGCGACGAGCACTCGCGTAAGGCCCCGCGGATGGACTCCGCTTCCCCATCCCCCGCCGAGGAGGCCGAGTCCTTCGCCCCCCCGCTGGAGAACTCCAACGACGATCAATCCGTCCGGACCCTTAAGCGGCCGCGCCTCGTCTGGACGCCGCAGCTCCACAAGCGGTTCGTCGACGTGGTGGCGCACCTCGGCATCAAGAACGCCGTGCCGAAGACCATCATGCAGCTGATGAACGTGGAGGGGCTGACGAGGGAGAACGTGGCCAGCCATCTCCAAAAGTACAGGCTTTACCTGAAGAGGATGCAGGGGCTGTCGAACGAGGGGCCGTCGTCGTCCGACCATCTCTTTACCTCGACCCCGGTGCCGCAGAGCCTCCGCGAGCAGCAGTTGCCGATGTCCGTGCCCTACGCCATGCCCACCATGATTCCGATGCCGGTCTTCGGCATGGCTCATCCACATGCCCATGGAAATCCGATGGTACCGGTCAACAACAACCAGGTGGGCGGGGCTTTTCATGGATTCGAGGGGCATCATCCACATGGAGATTTTGGGGAGCGCCCAAAGGATTGGTGACGCCATGAGACAGGTTCGGATCGTTTCATATGCTCATGTTCCTGCTGATGCTGAACAATGAAGGAATAACTTTACTCAAAGAGTAAGGTCTCGTGGTACTCTCTCTGTGACATCATTCTTTGTGAGGAATGCTCGTTCATCTTCTACTTTAATCAATTTGCTCTTAAATCTCCATGGCGTAGCTTGAGCTACTACTTTTGGATTCTGTTCATTTGTTGTGCATTAGTAGGCTATTGGTGTTTGTGTAAATTGTCGGCGAAAAGGAAAAGAAAACTTAGAAGCATGATTAGACCAAGAGAACTCTGGTTGCTTGCTGTTATGTACCACTTGTATGTGCACAACACATCATAGCACATTAGACTCGGTACCACTAGGCAAACAAGCAACCCAGAGAGTCTTTCAGATTCAGAAATATCTATTCGATGACTAACTAGCCTATTAGATGATTAGCTTCAGAGAGATCTTAAGTTAAACAGATGCTCTCTTCTGTGTGTGCCAAGGAGATTTTGTTGGTTGGTATCTCTAGTTATTCATCTATTGTTCTGTTGTGTGCTATCATTTGATAAGCATTGCATCTGATGATTGATTATATTTTCGTTTAACAATCATTTTTTTTTCTGCTTTTGGCTCAAGTTAATAGGATAATTTCTCTTTGAGATCCTGAATCACACATGTATATTTAATGCTTGATTTCATACTAGCCTTATGGATGCTTGTGCTATAAAATATTTTTTAATCATCTAATATTAGTTATTCTATAATTATCTTGCAGTAATAATCTGCATTCAGATTTTTTTTTAATCATATGAAGAAGACTAATTTTGCATTACAAGTTGATAGAGTCAATGATGATGGTTGGCATAGAGTGGTCCTTATTACACTAGTATAGGAATGCCACCACAAATTGTCAAAGTCTCAAATTCTTTATAGCATAGAGTGGTTTTAATTCTCAATAACAAACCCTTGCTGGATCAGTATGAGTCTGGTATATACCGACATACCGACACATAATACACCGGCATACTAGTCAGCACTGAATGAGGAGAATAGGAAGGGAGGAGGAAGAAGAATCACTGGAGGAGGAGGAGGATGAGATGAAGTACCAGACAGGTAGGCAATGGTGAGTGATGGGCAGCATTAGCAGTAGGTAACAACAATGACGAATTAGTGGGCAATGAGAGACGGATCGAGATAAGGAAGAGTGGGCAATGGAGAAAGAGAGAGAGGATATTAGAAAGATAGGAATAACTGTGAAAACTTGAAAAGTGAAGCAGAGGGTTAACATGCTTATTGGACTGAAGCAGAGCGAAAAGCCTTGGTTTGCATGCCGATTGAAGTGGGGACCATTAAATACCATCTAGTACATCCTGATTTAGGCAAATTGAGATCTAGTGCTTCTAGTATTACCAAAATTACTTTAATGAAATTTGTGCTCTTTCATTTTGATGCATTCCTTCTCTCTCAGGTAGGATGGAGATATATTCCGTTGACTACATATTTTTGGCCACATGTGTCCAAATGTCAGTTACTATTAAGTAATTATCGGGAAGCTATCAATATAATTGATGCGTGAAATGTGTCCATTGGTACAATATTGTTCATGCTTTTATTTGTATCGTTCCGTGACTTATTCTATTATATTTCTTAATTTTTGGCCACATGTGTACAAATGTCAGTTACTATTAAGTAATTGATGAATCAAATTAACATAAGCCTTAACCTATTGCTTTGTGTGCACAGGTGCACATACACACAGATATATACAAATATTATACAAATACACATGCATATGGAAACATATATAAATAATTAACATCAAACTGAAGCTGCATGTCTTTGCTTGTCATTGAGCTTTGTTGGTGGCAATATCACTAGTAGAACTCACAGCTGTGATATATCTTTTAATTATTTCTTAAGAAGTTTTAGTTTCATCAGCCTCTACCTCTTTGCAGTTTGCACCACTAGTTAGCATTGTCTTTGTGATACATCTATGAATCTCTGGAGTTGTGTATCACCATGATCAGTTTTAGCTTATACATGATCCACATGCACATATATATCACCATAATCTGTTTTAACTTATACATCATCCACATGTACACACACATGCACATATATACATATTATGTATATAGATGTTTGTAAATGATTTTTTAATGGTAATGGTCTGCTTCCTGTTAGAGCTTTTAGAGGGAGACACTAAACATTTTCCTGACTTAGCTCTTTACCCTTACCTTTTCACAGGAGCACCATTCGTTGCGACTCATGCGTCCAGCGTGTGACTAAGAGTCGCAACGACATAGAGTGTCTGTCGCATGCAATGCGTGTGAGTGCCCACGTTGTTGCTTGCCTGTCACACGCAGCATGCAGGGCACCTGCAACGTGCCATGTGGCATGCTCACTATGACTTTGGAGTCTTGAATTGGTGGAAAAAGGTTATAAATAGTCCCTTCCGCTGCCTGCTGTTTTTTTTTCCAAAAAGAACTAACTCGCTATTGTTTTCGGCTTTCTCATTCCGTTGGCTTTCCAATGATAGTTATTCTTCCCATAATTTCTTTTCCAATTCTTCTTTCTTTGGTGGTGCTAGATCATCTTCCCCAAATCTCCAGATTCTTTTTCACAAAATCCCTAGTTTGATTTCAACATTTAACCTGTTTATACTTTAATCAAAGGTTATATTTCATATTATTACACTAACACTCCAGCATCTATCCTTGTCATCTCCCTTAACACATATAAACTGATGATGGCAGCTAAGAGACCACTCAGGATGGATAGTCTACATGATTTAGAATTTGTGTATAATCTTGTGTAGAAGAGTTCCTTTGAGTCTTCTGCTGCCCTCCCATTAATGTTGTTTTGCATGCTTGATTGATTTAAAATTCTTAAGAAATTGGAACATATTGCCTTTGAAAATGCTAGATGCTAGATAAGGATTCATGGTTGTCATGAAAATATCTGATCCATGTCTACAGAAATGAATTGATGGCTATACCTCGTCAATATTGATCACTGTAAAGGTTCACTATGCTT
Organism: Musa acuminata AAA Group; assembly: GCF_036884655.1. Lineage (NCBI taxonomy): Eukaryota > Viridiplantae > Streptophyta > Magnoliopsida > Zingiberales > Musaceae > Musa > Musa acuminata. Next base: position 763,289 of record NW_027021351.1, on the reverse strand, counting down.
TAGTACTACAGATTATTATCTTCAGTGAATAACATGAATCCCATTTCATAAGAAGACTGTCACTACAATTATAATTGGGAAATTTTGTGTCATGCAAACCAAGTCAAAAGTCAGAATATCATGTTGCATATATCCATTGCCAATCTATGTAAAAGTTGAGATACAGAGTAGAGGAAAGGGCAGTGGAGCAGATTCAGTTAATGTTCATAACAAGGCTGTATAAGCAATCAAAGGCATCAACTTTTCCTCTTTTAGACTGGCAAGGCAATGACTGTAGTAGGGAAAGAACATCATTTTAGGTTCTCAAATATGATCTAATATCACAATATGTGTATGTGCTTTGTCCTCCCCTTTTTTATCCTAGTGTACTATAAATACTTGACAATTCGATACATCTTTGCCTGATTGGTGTCATCTTCTATCTGATCAAGAATCATAATTTCCTTGTTCTCATCTTGGGCAACAGTGATGGCAATAGACACTCTGCTCCTCTTCTTTTGTCATGATCTTTTGTTTAATGCTTTCATATATTCTGTTGATCCAAGCCTCAAAGATTCATCTATTAAAAAGTTAGTGCCATGGTGTTTTACATTCAGGATTTCTGGCTTCATGCATGGTGCAGGTAATTCATCAATTTATTTTTGTCTCAAACAACACAAATATGCTCTCTCATTTCTTCTAACACAACTGGCAATTCCTTCTTTCTTGTGTGTCATACAATTCCTACATTGCATGCCTCTACAAGTTTATCCTGCTAGTGATCATAGCACCATATGACAGGCTTAAGTTCTCTTTTCAGTTAATCCATTAAACTAGGTTCTTCACTGGTAGTTCATATGACCTCATATATATATATATATATATATATATATATATATATATATATATATATATATATATATATATATATATATATATATATATATATATATATACCCCTTTGGCCTTGTGTCATAAGGTTTGTGATCCTTCTATTTGTGAAATTATAAATGAATCTTCTGTTCTATATAAGCATGTTAAGGAGGAGATGGATGTTTTACTCAAGGATCTATCTATTTAACATGCTAATACTCTAATTAGTGCCTATTTTAGATTTTTCTCTAAATAATAGTATCCATAAGATTGACATCCTATATTTTAAATATTGGTATGATGGTGCTGCATCAGACCTATTTATCAAAGTTTAAAGATTTTTATTTGTATGTAAAATATTAGTATGATGATATTGTATTATACGTATTTAGCAAAGATTAAGTATTTGAAATCTCATCTTATACATTTTACTTTTAAAATATTGCTCTAATCATGATGTATCAAACCCATTTACTAAAGATTAATGGTTGATGTTCGAAACATTATTCAATATATTTTTATATATAAACTATTGATATGGTAATTATACTTGCTAAATACTGATGATGGTGGTGTATTGGATCCTCTTAACAAATACTAATAAATTAAGATCTCATTGGATATATTTATATTTTAAAATATACTAACAATCTTATCATAAAAATTGATTTGTGCCGCCAAACATACTATTATTTATTTAAAGGACAGTGAAAATGTTCCCATGGAACATAGCAAAGGCAACACAATATGTGCATGGATTTACTATAGCAATCAACACAATCTAAAACCAAATTGTTTAATGATCATACAATCTACTCCGTTTTGCCACATATCGGGAGACCAAATTGAACCGAGTTGGGTTAGGCGAACGGGTCGCATCAAGATCAAACTGAACCGAACCGGTTCATATCGAGTCAGTTTTGCACTCTTTCAGGAAGAATAAATGGATCGGGTTGGCTAACGGTTTCGTGTATTGGTTGAGCTTTATGTGGAATAATGTCATCACAAAATTGAGGTGGATATGGTCGTATAATTTCGTGACCGCGAGGTCGTGGATTGGGTCTTCTGCTGATTGGATCCTGCTTATAATTTGTGGGTCTTGTCGTCATAACAACAAACGTCTGGTGCGCGGACTCCGCGCGCAGATAATGATAACATGGCGTCGTCCTATTGGCCCATTCGTGCCGCAGCTCATCCACTCGCCACATCTCCATCCTTTTACCGGCGCCAAGCTCGCCATCCCAGTTTGGCCGGAGGAGCCTGAGACGCCCAACAATACACCAAGTACAACCTCCGTCTCCTCTCATGGCGCCTGCGCTCACCTCCAACTCCTTCCGCATCGCGCCTGGTGGTGGCCGCCGACGCCTCTGCTCGACGCGCGAGCACAAGTCCCTCAAGACGGTGACGGCCCAAGCCAGGCAGAACCCGTTCAGCTTCGGGAAGCCGCAAGGAGATGCTTCGTCGGAGGAGGAGGCGAAGGGGGAGGGATCTGCCAACAAAGCCAACCGTTTCTTCATCGATTTCGGCAAAATCCCCGACGCCAAGTCCCTCGTTCCGGTTGTGACCTCTCCGTCGACGACGCTGTTCGCCAGCACGAGGCGGAAAGACCCTCGCACGGTCTTCGTTGCCGGCGCCACGGGGCAAGCCGGCGCAAGGATTTCCTGGGCGCTCCTTCGCCAGGGTTTCAGCGTCAGGGCCGGCGTGCCTGATCTACCCTCCGCTCAGGATCTCGCCCGTGTCGTCTCAACGTACAAGGTATGCAAGTTTAGATCGATGTAAGCTCGGGAAGGACTTAACTTGATGCGTTCAATGCAACAGATCATCTCGCCGGAGGAGTCGAAGCGGTTGAACGCGGTGGAGTCGTCGTTCAGCGACGCCGAGTCGATCGCGAAGGCCATCGGCCTCGCCACCAAGGTGGTCGTCACGGTCGGCGCCGCGGAGAACGGACCGTCGGCCGAGGTCACCACCGACGACGCCCTCGAGGTCGTCCGCGCAGCCCAGCTCGCGGGCGTGGGCCACGTCGCTGTGGTTTACAACTCGGGGTCCGGTGGGTTCTCCGGCCAGTCCACCTACAACGTGCTCGACGGAATCAGCTCCTTCTTCTCCAACCTCTTTGCTCGGTCTCAGCCGCTGACGCTGGGGGAGTTCCTCTCCAAGGTGGCAGAGTTGGACGTGAGCTACACACTCATCAAGGCCGCCTTCACCGAGGACTACTCGGACGAGAGCTCATATGGATTGGTGGTATCAGAGGAAGGGAGCACCGCCGGAACAGCAAGTGAATTCAAGGTACCATAGGCGATGGCTAGCTTTCATCAACAACATCAATGGCGATGACCTGCACCCTGAATCTTACTTTGCAGGTCTCGAAGTCGCAGATTGCCAAACTGGTGGCTGATGTATTCTCAGATACCTCTATTGCAGAGAATAAGGTATGCAACCTGCCCTGCCTTTTCTCTTTGAACACATTCATGAAGATAAAGCATTGAACTTGGATTTAGTAAGGCATGCAATTTTTAACTCAATAACCTTGATTGTCCTGCTGCTTTACCAAATTTTGATCCTTTTGATTGGTTCTTCATTCTGTACTTGATAGCTATTTGGATGTGAGTTTGGATATTGTAATTTGCATCCAAATAATGATTTACATTTGAAGAATAGCTTCTGTATGCAATTTTGTTTTGGTTGGAAATATTCAAAAAAGAATTCAGATAGAAATAGACTGGACTTAGACTTGAGCTTGTACCCTTAATTTGGTTGTAGCTTATAGACTAATATAATATTTGACGATACATATATACTATACATATATACATATGTTTCAAGATACTATACCTGATCGCATCAGTTACATCCAAATTCAAAGAGTCAATATATACAATTGTAGTTCAACTTGTAGAGATGGATATTATAGATCAATATAGTCTTTGTGCAGGGAAATATAATAGTATAAGATAGGAAATAAGGATTACGGATGAGCCTTACATTACTCAATTGAAAGTTAAATTCTTTTACAATATGAATGATTAACTTCAGAATTCAAACCAGATATTTGATAGTTAAGTTGAAGTACTTGGGTACATGAAGTTTACTCTCTTAATTCATGAGTCGAATTTGGATTCTTCAAGAGTATGCCTTCTCTTCCAATATAATACAAATAATTATGTCACAATAATTTTATTGTTATTTTTCTTTGTGTGTGTAAACATAAGCAGAAGCTTGTTTTGATTGTTCTGTTGGCTTAAAGAGTTTCCAATTTCTTGCCATTTATTATGTCTGTTCTGATTGCTCTGATAACCTAAGTGAGATTTCGATATTGATTACCAATAGAAAGAAATATTACTCCCAAACTCCAATTCACAATGATACAATCCAAGTCATGTATAATCTTCTACTTTGATTCTGCTAAACTCTGGGATCTATGTATTTACCATTTCATGGTTTGTGAGAACAGCACATCTGTCATAAAGAATTGTGAAACCACACTATAAAATGGTGTGCTTGCTCTCATGCAGGAGTTGTGAATAAGCTTTCTTGTGTTTTTGCAGGTTGTTGAAGTCTCCACCAGCCCATCAGCAACCTCAAAACCCACACAAGAACTTTTCGGGTAAACAAGCCACACATGGCAACTCCTAGTATGCATCTTTCGGTGGATTAACCAAGAATTATAAGCTTATTTCTGTCAGAAACAGTAGAAATTAGTTGCAAACTTGCAATTACTTTGCTTGATTAGAACAGCTACAATGACAATGTCACAACAATAATCTTCATTGTCCTCAGTGCGATACCCGAAGATGGAAGAAGGAAAGCCTACGCCGAAGCCGTGGCGAAGGCAAAGGCAGCTGAGGAGGCAATGCGAGCTGCAGCGAAAGCTACCGAGGCTGAAGAGGCAGCGAAAAAGCTGGAAGAAGAGGTGAAGAAGCTGTCGGAGAAGAAAACCCGAGCCACCAGCCTCAACAAGGAAGCTCAGCGGCGAGTGGTGGAGGCAGGGTCTTCGCTTGACAACCTCTTCATTAAAGCCAAGGGACTCGGCAACGACTTCTCCTGGGACAAACTGAGCACTCAGGTAACAGCAGCGGTGTCTCAGATCAACAACAACGACACCGAGGATATGGAGGAGAAGAAAGCGAGGACGCAGATTGCCACCGTTAGAGGCCAAGCTAAGGCTCGGAATTTGCCATCCAAGAAGGCAGTAGTGAAGAAGCCTCCCCAGAAGCCAAAGCCCAAGCAGCCAGATCCCACGCCAGAGGTGAAGAACATCTTTGGTGGCCTCTTCAAGCAAGAAACAATCTACATCGATGATGATTGAGTAATTTTAGCTCCTTGACAATGACAATCTCTCCCTCTCTCTCTCTCTCTCTACTGAGCTATTCTGTTCAAGTGGCTGTTGGATTCTTTTTGTATCTCCATGCATGAGTTCATGTAAACTGCTGCAGTCCAGGGAATTCAGAACCTGATCTCTCCAAGAGTTGATGGAACAGCACAAATCATATACATGTTTTGCTCCTGAATTCAAGGAATTGACAGAAATCTTTAGATGCTGGATGATGCAGTCGATCACACATCCTCTGCTTTCACGATGCTCAATACTATATTGTCCTATTAAATTGAGCTACCTATAAGATGCTTAAGATGATTGATCCTACTTTTAAATCTTATGGTTTTAGAAGTAAGATGATTGATCCTACTTTCAAATCTTAGTTTTTGAAGTCGGAGAAGAAGTCTGATTTGGTGATTTGGGGTGAAACCTAATATGGAGGTCTAACTAATAAGTGGAACTATTGGAGATGTTCAAATTGATGTAGGATTAATGGAGTGATGTGTGGTGAGAAAAAATAAAGGGTGTCGTGAGAAATGATGAAGTGAAAGAGCTTGAGAAAAATAAATATTAATAATGAGAATGCTAAGTCATTTTTATAATCATGACTTGTTTAACTTTTCGATTAGTTTGAGTAATGATTTAATAAATCTATACACGTAACAGTAAAATAACTATGTAAATAAAAACAAAAAGCATGTCAAGTGCTAGTCCTAAACATTACTTAAGTTTTAAGGGCACAGAATATTCCTCCCGCAAACAACTATTAACACAACTAGAAAAGACCTAATGCTCTTGGCCATGAACAGTGAAACGATGGTTAAGCAAATGGCACAGTGGAAGAGATGGTGCATAGGATGGTAAAATGCTCTTTAACACATCTAAATTGTCTGGCTCGTCATTTGTTCATCCGAACTCCTAGTAAATTTCTAATGAACTTCTGACGCATCATTTGAATCTTCGGTGTATCACCCAATCTATTGGTATGTTGACTCTCGCAATATCCGATCGTGACACAACATTCGATTCTTTCGACCCGATGCCTGATCTTTGAGTCTGGCCCAATGTCTGATTCTTTTGCTTTAATTGTTTTGTCTTTTCATCTCTATAATAATTCACTCGACCCATCAATTGCGGATGTACTAGGCCACTATACTGTAGTCCCTAGATGATATAGGAGAATCCAATCTATTAGACTTGTCTATCCTTAGTTACCATGTATCTATATTCTCTCATCTAGCTAATATCTCAAAAATCGTATATCGGGTATGGTGCTGTCAAGCCCATACAGTTTCTACACGAGTCTCGTTTTAATCGAATTCTCTTGGAGAACTCTTTCTCTTTCAATCCGAATGACCCTAGCTAAGGATTTGTCTGAGTAAGAATACATGGGATATTCCTTTCATGACATTGAGGATGATCTTCTATCGACACTCAACAGTCCTTGTAAGATTGGCTACAACTCTCGATGATTGGCTGTGCTAGATTTGAAACTTCCAAGCTTATAAGTTTGGTATAAAAAAATATAGTACTCATATAGGACATCCTTGGCGTCTCAAGTCTAAGGACCAGGTACACCACTAGGACATCAAAATCATAGTCTAATAATAAGGTATTATTAACCATTTAACATTCTATGAGCGGATCAATTAGTGAACTCATTCTCTAATGAACATATGCATTGTATCCCTAGTGTCCCCACACGAGTAGTTATGAGACCAGCTGCATCCATCATATAGATGGGTATACAGCACACCAGTTTGTCCGATTATCTTGATGTCCCTCCCGAGTAACCTATGACCAAGATTATTTAGGATCTGTATTTAAAGACGAATCGGTCTCATTATCATAATATCATCATGATCTGATTCCCATTGCAAATAACTATGGACATCATAATATATTCATGCAATAAGCAATATAAAGTGATAAAATATTAAATAATAATAATAAGCAAAAAGATTACGTGTCAAGTCACACGTTCCATCACTCACGTGATTGGCTTGTAGGGCACTTATAACTAGCAATCTCCTACTTGACCTAAAGTCAATTATCTCTATGTTTAATCCCCATCAGGCACCTATGACGCTCAAAGATAATATGAGACAACGACTTTGTTAGTAGATCTGCGATGTTATCTTCGAATGAAACTCTTTCCACTACTACATCTCCTCGGGTCACGATCTCTCTAATCAGGTGGAACCTCCTCATAATGTACTTAGACTTCTGATGAGACCTGGGTTCCTTCGCTTGAGCAATCACCCAGTTGTTGTCGTAATGTAAGGGAATCGACTTCTACCCGGTACGACTCCTAAATGTATGATAAACTTCTTCATCCAGACTCCCTCCTTTACTACATCTGCTATATCAATGTATTCTGCCTCTGTAGTCGAGTTAGCAGTAGTATCTTGCTTGGAACTCTCCAGCATACTACTCTTCCATTCAGGGTGTATACATATCCCGAATTTAACTTGCTATCATCAATATCGGACTGAAAACTCGAGTCTGTTTAACCTTCAACCCTAAGGCTACTACATTCATATACTAGTAAAAGATCATTAGTCCTTCTTAGGTATTTAAGGGTAGACTTTACTGCTTTCCAATGCTCCAAGCTTGGATCCGCTTGATACCTGCTCGTGACACTCAGAGCATGTGCTATATCAAGCCTGGTATATAGCATGACATAGACGATAGACTCTATCACTAAGGCATAGGGTATCATATCTATGTTTGCCATTTCTTTAGGAGTCTTTGAGGACATACTTTTAAAAAGTGATATCCCATGTCTCATCTGTATGAGACCTCTCTTGAAATTTTTAATGGCAAACCTTTTGATAATAGTGTCTATATACCTGGACTGGGACAAGCCAAGCATCCTCTTGAATCTATCTCTATAGATCCAAATCCCAAGATATAAGATGCTTCCCCTAAGTCCTTCATGGACAAGTGTTTAGATAACCAAGTCTTTACTATGGATAATATTCCTACATCATTCTCAATAATCAAGATGTCATCCACATATAATACCAAGAAGGTGATAGTGCTCCCATTTACTTTCCTGTAAACACAAGGCTCATCTTTATTCTTAACGAAGTCATAAGATCTGATCGTCTCATCAAATCTTATGTTCCAACTTTGGAAAGCTCGCTTCAGTCCATAAATAGACCTAAGCAACCTACACATCTTATCTGAGCAGTCCTTAGATACGAATCCCTTAGGCTGTATCATATACACTTCCTCCTTGAGGTTGCCATTGAGGAATGCAGTTTTCACATCCATCTGCCAGATCTCGTAATCATAGTATGCTGCAATAATCAATAGAATACGGGTGAGAATGTTTCATCATAATCAATACTTTGCCTTTGACGATACCCCTTAGCTACTAACCTTGCTTTATATATCTCTACCTTTCCATCTACTCCGATCTTCTTCTTGAAGATCTACTTGTAATTGATGGGTACAATACCCTCAGATGTATTAACTAGGTTTCAAACCTTGTTGGAGTATATCGAATCCATCTTAGAATTCATGGCTTCTTGCCACTTCTCGGAGTCTATACTCGTAATAGCCTCCTTGTAGGTTTGAGGATTAATATCCTCAACATCCTCTCCTCTAATATGTCCCACATATCTCTCAAAATGACGAGATACTCTATTGGACCTACGTAAAGTCAGAACTTGTGTGCTAGGTACCCGAACAGACTCGGGCTGTGGAGTGGTGCTTGAGTTAGATTTGTTGAATCTCAAATCTTGATGATAAAACCAATTGTAGTGTTGTTCTAATATGCGTTTGAGTGATACAGGGAAAACGTCAATCAGGAGAGACAAATTGATTAAAGTAGGAGGAATCAGACGTTAGGCCTGAGTGAATATGTTAGAATATTAGACATTGGGCCGGAGGAAAGGTCGACATGTCGGCAGAAGGCTTTGAGCCAAGAATTCGGGCATCGGGCCTAGAAGAGCAAACAACATGCTGGACAACACACGATTAATGCTTGTAATAATTTACCTAGATTGAGTTAGGTTTTAGAGTCTAATTGAGTCAGTTTAGAATGTAATTAGACCAACTCAATCAGGGGCCAATTGGGCCCAAAATAGGGACTATTTTGGGCCAAGATAAAGGCCCATTAAGTGACCTAAGTTTGGGTTGTGTTAGGCCAAGTGGAAGGTCCAAATAGTGACCCAACAGGTGGTACCATCGTGGCACAGTCTCCGAGACTGTGTCAGGCGGTGGTACCACCCAGACACAGTCTTCCAAGCGGTGGTACCGCCTAGTGTCAGTGCTGCAGGCGGTGGTACCACCAGCACTTGAGAAACCTAGGATGAGACATTTTTAGGCTCCAAGTTTAAATCAACTTGAGGTCTATAAATACCCCTCTTATCCCTGGTTAAGACACAAAAGCACAAAGAGTTTAAAAGTGAGAAAACATTGTAGAAATCACTTAAGAAATCCCCTTCTCTAGCCTAAACTTAGAATTTTGTTTAGAGAGGAGTGTGTGCTTATAAATGTTGTCTCCTAAACCTGTAAAAAAGAGAAGAGGGGTGTAAAAGGGTAGTTGATTTTTGCCCGTTTAAAGGAAGATCGATAGTGGATGATAGTGGCCTCGACGGAAGAGGAATCAGTGGAGTGGATATAGGTCACGACGATCGAACTACTATAAAAATCTAGTTTGTGTTTTCTTCTTGTAATTTACTTTTATAGCAAACTGCCTTTCCTCCTTACTCTGCTTTTACTATGCCTACGCTTACGAACAAGCATTAAATTTCAAGTTATCTTCCGAGTTTGGTTTTTATTGTACGAAACATTTTTAGAACTGATGTTTTTACCGCTGCACTAATTCCCCTTCTCCCTCACCCCCCCTCCCCCCCCCCCCCCCCCACCCCTCTTAGTGCTGACTTGTTCCTAACAATTGGTATTAGAGCCTCATTTTTCTCATTTGGTTTAACACCCAAAGAAAAATGACTCTTTTCGGCTTTCAAGAGGGTCACTCTCTCATTCGTCCTCCCTTGTTCAATAGGACGGACTACACATATAAGAAAACTCGAATGAGAGTTTTCTTACTTTCTTTAGATTTTAATTTATGGAATATTATCGAAAGCGGTTTTCGAAGGTCTTCTCTTCTAATGAACCATTGGAATGATTTGGAGAAGAAAACTTTTTCTTTAAATGTTAGAGCTATGAACGCTCTATTTTACGCTTTGAATAAAACTGAGTTTAATTGGGTTTCTAATTGTGAAATGATTTTCGATATTTGGCATATTCTTGAAATCACACATGAAGGCACTACTAGAGTTAAAGATTCTAAAGTTAATCTTTTAATACACGATTTTGAACTTTTTCGAATAAAGCCAAGCGAAACTATTGTTGACATATACACATGTTTTACGGATGTCGTCAATGGTTTAAAAGCACTAAGTAAAAGTTTTTTGGATTTTAAACTCGTTAACAAGATCTTAAGATCTTTTTCTAAAAATTAAGAATCGAAAGTAATGGCAATACAAGAATCAAAAGATTTGAACCATTTTCCAATCGAAGAACTAATTGGGTCTTTAATAACCTATGAAATGAGTTTTATGATACATATTGAACAAGAAAAACTTGAGAACCACCTTCTAAAGAACAAGAAGGATTTCAGATTTAGAATAATTAAAGACCACTCGTGCATAAGCTCAAGTGATAGTGAACTTGAACTCCTCATGAAATTTTTAAAACAAGAATCAAAAATTAAAAATGAACTTAAAAAAAAGAAGAAGTCCACTTGAGACAAATCGAGCTCCTCCAAAGACGAAGAGAAAACCAACAAAGGTGAGGCGGCAAACTACGCCTTAACGACTTTCAACAACGAGGTAATCAAAATCCCCTTAGTTTATTTCAAAATTACATAATACTTTTCATGAGTTATTTTTAATTTAGTTTAGAAAAATTATTTTTCTTAAAAATTATATGTTTAATAATGTATTAAAAATACAAAAAAAATAAAATGGGATCATGCTTACCTTTCTAATGATTTCAAAAATAATCATAAAAATTACATGTTTTATGATAAATAAACAAAATGATTTTGATTAAAAATGCCTTATGAAATCATGCTTGATGTTTTAATGATGCAATAAAATGTTAGATATAAATCTAATGCCCGTACACCGAACAAGATTAATTTAAGAAGCAAGATTAAATCATTAAGCAATAATGATTTCCATATTGTTTCTCGATTTTGATTGGAGATGCTCTATGATTAATGAAATCATGTTTGATTTGAAATAATAATTTGACATCATACTTAATGAGTTTATATTTAGAAATGATATATAATGATATTTTTGATTTATGCCTTGTTGATCATTGACATAATAAATCTTATACTTTCAGTTTTAAACATTGATGTATATTTTTATTTAGCATAAATGAAATAAATCACATGAATTGAAATAACTAAAAAAGGAAAGGTATCTCCTTGAAAAAATTATTTTATCCTACTTTATCGATTTTTCTAAAAAAGGAGATTAATGAATCTATTTATATCATTTTTATGAATCTCTTGGACCATGAAAATGATTTTGATGAGTTAAATTTGAATGACATTTTATCCAAATATTTCACATATTCTTAAGATTTATGAATCAAAATCTTATATCTCCTATGCTTCTTTTTTGTCATTTACTGAAGAGAAAAATTATTCAAATGAATCATGAATATTCTTTCGGTATTCATGAATTGATTATAACCTGAAAGTTCTATTATGAATCATGATTTTTCGAATCATGATTTTTCTTGTGAGTTCTTGGATTTATTACTTGATTTTTTTTAATCAAGATCTCTTCTTTGTACTCCTTTGATTTTTAGTTTTATATTTTATTTAAAGAAGAGATTTAATCATGTATTTTGGTATTCAAGTGGTCTTATATTTCATGACATGATTTCTTTGTATTTATGGCTTATGTGCCTTGAAATGATTGAAATATTTTATACTATTATGTTCTCTTATTCTTTCTTATTTATAATGACAAAGGGGAAAAAAGAAATCACTAGCATTTCAAGAGATTGATAAATCTGTTTATTTTATTTTGAATCTCTTGAAAGGGACTTTGTTGATTTGACAAATTGAATGAGTTGAAAATAATTATGAATGTTTTGAAAATAATGATGAATGTTTTGAAAATAAATGATTGTATCATATTTGATGATTTTACATTTTGAAATTATGCATGATGAGTTGAAGTGATGATTTAAAAATATTTATTCAAATGCATGAATCGACAATCTTTTTGTCAAATGAAACATGAACTTTCTTGTAAATTCTTAGAATTATAACGTGCTTCAATAGGTGAAACGTGGTTTTTCTTCTTTTCCTATCATGCTTTCTATTTATAAAAAAAGAAATTTGTCAAAAATGATATATGGCCTTTTGACATTCATGACTTGATTTTTTTTTTTATCTTTGTTATTTCTCTTTGTCATGATTTGAAAATTATTGTAAAAGAAAAAAGAGATACAAAATTATATTCACTTTTTTTTTTTGACAAAGACAAAGGGAGAGATAGCTAGCTTGCACAAGTCAAGAAGACGTAAAGACAAGCTAGCTTGCTTATCTCAAAAGAGAATCAAATATAGCTAACTTGCATATTTCAAGAAGCAAAAGTTACTTTCTTGAACATCTCAAATATTGCTAGCTTACATTTTTAAAATGATATAAAAAATTTGCTAGCTTGCATGATGATAAAAATGAAGATTATGTTTATTATGTAATGATTTGAACTTGTATGTCCAAATACTTGAAAGTTATACTTCTCCTTTTTGTTGAAGACAAAGGGGGAGAAGTATGATCATATTATGCATGATGACGTGTTGCAAATATTCTTGATTAAATTTTCTTTAACTTGAATTCGATTTGAATTCAAGGTTCATCTCAAAGATGGCATATTGATAGGGGGAGTTAAGGTTAACTCCGTCATCAATTGGTTGTCATCATAAAAAAGAGGGAGATTGTTGAATCTCATATCTTGATGATGAAACTAATTGTAGTGTTGTTCTAATATGAGTTTGAGTGACATAGGGCTAACGTCGATCAGGAGAGGCAAATTGATTAAAGCAGGAGGAATCGAATATTGGACCAGAGTGAACATGTCAGAATATTGAACGTCGAGTTGGAGGAACGGTCGACATGTCGGCAGAAGGCTTCGAGCCGAGAATTCGAGCATCGGGCCTAGAAGGGAGGAGATTGCACCAAGAAAATCGGAGTTACGAATGTCAACATTCCAATTGGGCAAAAGCCGCAAAAGGGGATAATGCGCCGAAGGATCAGTGCTAGAAGAACTAATGACATGCCAGACAACACACGATTAGTGCTTGTAATAATTTGCCTAGATCGAGTTAGGTTTTAGAGTCTAATTGAGTCAGTTTAGAATGTAATTAGATCAACTTAATTATAGGCCAACTAGGCCCAAAATGGGGGTTGTTTTGGGCCAAGATAAACACACATTCAGTGACCCAAGTTTGGGATATGTTGGGCCAAGTGGAAGGCCCAAACAGTGACCCAACAAGTGGCACCTTCATGGTATAATCTCTGAGACTGTGTCAGGCGGTGGTACCGCCGGTCTGGGTGGTGGTATCGTCTAGACACAGTCTTCCAAGCGGTGGTATCACCTAGTATCAGTGCTGTTGGAGGTAGTACCTCCCAGCACAAGCGGTGGTACCGCCAGCACCCGGGAAATGTAGGCTGAGACATTTTTAGGCTCTAAGTTTAAGTCAATTTAAGGTCTATAAATACCCCTCTCATCCTTGGTTAAGACACACAAGCACAGAGAGTTTAAAAGTGAGAAAATACTATAGAAATCACTTGAGAAATCCCCTCTTCTAGCCTAAACTTAGAATTCTGTTTAGAGAGGAGTGTGTGCTTGTAAAGGTTGTCTCCTAAATCTATGAAAAGGTGAAGAGGGGTGTAAAAGGGTAGTTGATCTTCGTCCATTTAAAGGAATATCAATAGTGGATGCCAATAGCCTCAACGGAAGATGAATCAATAGAGTGGATGTAGGTCACGACGACCGAACCATTATAAAAATCTGGTTTGCGTTTCCTTCTTGCAATTTACTTTTATAGCAAACTGCCTTTCCTCCTTATTGTACTTTTACTACGCCTACGCTTACGAACAAGCATTGAATTTCAAGTTATCTTCCGAGTTTGATTTTTTACTATCTAAAACATTTTTAGAATCAACGTTTTTACCGCTGCACTAATTCACCCCCCTCTTAGTGTTGACTTGTTCCTAACAAGGTTCTCCAACCTCGCTCAACTCTATCATGCTCCCACTATCTTCATCAAGAATGTGTTCCTTCTCGAAGAATACCGCTTTATTGGCTGTAAAGATCTTTTGGTCCTCGGGATGATAGAAATAATACCCCACAAACTTGCACCACTCTATCCTCAATTCCAACTTATTGGAGTTATGTTTTCTAATGTGGGCAGAGTAGCCCCAAATCTTAACAACCTTAAGATCGAGCTTCTTGCCTTTCTAGATCTCATATGGTGTAGATACTACCGACTTAGTTGGAACTCTATTCAGAAGGTAAGATGCGATCTCTAGGGCGTATCCCCAAAATGAGATGGGTAGGTTGGTGAAACTCATCATGGACCACACCATATCTAACATTGTATGATTTCTCCTTTCAGATATACCATTATGTTGAGATGTATAAGGAGGTGTCCATTGAGATAGAGTCCCGTGGTCCTTGAGGAAATGGGTGAACTCTATACTCAAGTACTTACCTCCTCGATCTGATCGAAGAGTCTTGATACTTTTTCTAGTCTAGTTCTACACTTCATTCTTAATACTCTTTGAATTTCTCAAAGGCCTCGGACTTGTACTTTATTAAGTACATATGTTCATACCTTGAGAAATCATCAGTAAAAGTAATAAAATAGGAGTAACCATCTATGACAAGAGTTGACATGGGTCCACATACATCACTATGTATGAGTTCCAATAGCTCAATGGCTCTGTCTCTAGTTACACTAAAAGGAGAGTTGGTTAGGTTTCCACGAAGGCAAGGCTCGCAAGTTACATATGGCTCATAGTCTAATGGATCTAGATATCCATCCTTTAGCAACTTTTGGATCCTTCCCTCATGGATGTGACATAGCCTATAATACCACAGGTATGCACTGTTCACCTCATCTCGTTTCCTCTTGGACACACTTACATTCATGATATGTGGAGCAGTATCTAGCATAAACAATAGTATTGAACAACCATTATCCTCAAAAACTAATTTATATCCACTAACTATTAAATATGAAATGGAAATAATATTTTTGATAATAGAAGAAATAAAATAGCATGCATCCAATGCAATAATAGCTTCGTCAAGCAGATGTAGGGTGACCTCGCCAATAGCTACTGCAGTAACTTTTGCTTCATTCCCCATCTTGAGGTCCATCTCGCCTCTCCCTAGTCTCCTATGTTTTGCTAGAACCTGCGATGAATTACAAATATGATAAACACTATTGGTATCTAATACCCTTATGTTATCATAAGAGTATGACAAATGGAGACTGATCATGAATGTATCTGAAACTTTTTCAAGCTTCTATTTCACCCTCTCTACAAGGTACTATTTGTAGTTCCTCTTCTAGTGTCTATCTTTGCCATAGTGGAAGCACTAGCCTTTGTCCTTTATCAGATCTTTCTTAGCAACATTTGCTTTACCCGGTCTGCCCTTGCCTTTGCCCTTCTAAAGGGACTTTTTATTTTCCTTCTCTTTTTGATCTCACTAGTATAGAGAACTAACTTCTCTTTTTCGATAGTACTCTCTGCCTCCCCTCAATAGAGGAGCTCAAAGAGAGTCACCTTAAGCTTATTCATATTAAAATTCATTATGAACTGTGAAAAAGAATCTGGTATGGACCGAAGCACAAGATCCACACATAGGTTATCCTCTAGGATTATTCATAGACCTATGAGTTTCTCTATCCACTTAATCATCTTTAGGACATGGTTCTGAACCGATGTCCCCTTAGTCATCCTAGCACGGAAGATGCTCTTGGATATCTCATATCGCTGAGTCCTTCCCTGTTCCTTAAACAATTTGCAAACATATAGGATAATGGATTTAGCATCCATTTTTTCATGTTGTCTTTGTAACTCAGGAGTCATGGAGCCCAATATGTAACACTGAGCAAGAGTGGAGTCAATTTATGTATTTCACGTAGCGAGTGATCTCATCCTCTCTTGCCTATTCCTCGGGTATATGCATCATTATATCAATAACGTACACGATTTTTTCTGTCGTGAGAATAATTCTTAAGTTGCAGAGCTAATCCATATAATTCAAATCAGTGAAGCAGTTGGCATCAAGTATACCATGTAAGGGATTTATAAACGATATTTTCTGAAAATAAAGATGTAGTAGAAATAAATAACATACAAATTTTATAGAAAAATAAACAAATAAGATATAGACTTCTATCTTAATCTACTCTCTCTATTTTTCTGGTGAGTCATGCGACACCCTCAACATGTGAAACGGAAGTCTCTAGCAAACTTCTAGTGTAGATCGGGATCCAATCAGCGTTTTAGTATAACCTTGAGGGACTCGACTAATCTTACTGAGCCTAAAAGGTAGGCAACTCTTGTCGATCACAATTCCTTGTGATTCCCATCTTGTTCGGCCTTCGAACCACCATGGTCTTGAGGGACTCGACCAACCATGATATTCAGTTAAGTCAACACCATCGTTACAAGATGAGTCTGATTTGATGATATACCCCCGAGGGACTCGACCAAGCATACTATGCCCTTAGGTCACCAATGACATCTCTATGTCATAGGCAAGATAACGAATCGTGATATAGGTGAGCTTCGAGGGACTCAACCAACTCAACCTATATTGAGAATCGGTTCCTACCTATAACGATGGAAGGCCACGTGGGTCAATATAATTACCTCATATTTACCGACTTAATATTTTCGAGAGAGAAAATTTTGATTTAGTCTCCTAATATGACATGTTACACTCATACATATTTAATATATATCTATATCGTATGTAAATATATATACATATCTAGTAGGTGTATAAGCAATCACACATCACATGAGCAATCACACTAGATGATCATGGACCACAATCTAATATGATCAGGCTTGAGCTAGTGGGCCTAATCACTCACATCAAGATCTATTTGTGCAATGATGCATCTCCATGCCTTGTGATCATCCATCTTGTCCTCATCGGTTCCACCAGCATCTCGATGCATCTCCATGCATCGCGATCATCCGTCTCGATCTCATGGGTCCTGCTCGATTCGTCCTTTGATAACTTCTTCTTCGGTTTTATGTACTCATCTTTGGAGTGACCCAGCTTCTTACGTTCATAGCAAGTAGTTGTGTTCTTATTAAGTTTGTTTTCATTTTTTGATTCTTGTTTCATAAACTTTTTAAGCTTTATTGTTAAGAGTTCAAAGTCATCATCACTTGAGCTTTCGCTCGAGTGGTCTTCTTGAGTTCTAAGTGTCAAATCCTTCATGTTCTTTGGAATGTAGTTATCATATTCATTATGTATCATACAACTCATTTCATAGGTCATCAACGACCCAATAAGTTTTTTAATCGGAAAATAGTTCAAATCCTTAGCCTCTTGAATTATCGTTACTTTAAGGTCCCAATTTTTAGAAAGAGATCATAAAACTTTATTAACAAGTTCAAAATTCGAAAAACATTTGCCAAGAACTTTTAAGCCATTGATGGCATCTGTAAAACGGGTGTACATGTCAACAATGGTTTTGCTTGGCTTCATTCAAAATAATTCAAAATCATACATTAAAAGATTAACTTTAGAATCTTTTACCCTACTTGTGCCTTCATGTGTGATTTTGAGTGTGTGCCAAATCTCAAAAGTCATTTCGCAAGTAGAAATCCGATTGAATTCATTTTTGTATAGTCTATCCCATTGAACATGGGAGGATGAATGATATAAAAGCCTTCTTAAAAGTAAAAAAGAGTCATTTCTCTTAGGTGTTAAACCAAATGAGAAAGATGTGGCTCTGATACCAACTGTTAGGATTGAGTCAACATTAAGAGGGGGGGTGAATTAGTGCAGCGGATAAAAATCACGTCGGTTCAAAAATTCTTTGGTTCAATAAAAATCGATCTCGAAAAGATAACTTCAAATCTTGTTTGTAAGCATAGTGAAAGCAATAAGTAGGTAAGGTAGTTTACAGTTAAGATAAATTGCAAGAATGAAAATGCAAACCGAGTTTTATAGTGGTTTGGTCATCGTGACCTATATCCACTCCGCTGATTCCCCTTCCGTCGAGGCCACCAGTATCCACTAACGTTCTTCCTTCAATGGGTGAAGATCAACTACCCTTACAACTCGATTCTCCTTTTTATAGGTTCAGGAGAGAACCTTTACAACCCCCTTCACTCCTCTCTTAAACAAGAATAATACTTAAGAGTTTGAGAAGAGTTCACATAAGATTACAATAATGTTTTCTTCCTTTTTTGCTCTCAATTCTTGTATTTGTTAACCAAGGATGAGAGGGGCATTTATAAGCCTCAAGTGGGTTCAAACTTGGAGCCTAAAAAGGTCTCATCCTGGGTCCTGGCGATACCACCGCTTGCAGCACTAACACTGGGTGGTACCACTACCTGACACCCTGCCACTGGGTGGTACCACCGCCCAGTTTGGTGATACCACCGCCTAACAGTCTCTCAGAGACTATGTTTAGGCGGTACCACTGCCTGACATAGTCTCGGGGACTGTGCTATGATGGTTCCACCTGTTGGGTCACTGTTGAGCCTTTTCACTTGGCCCAACATAGCCCAAACTTAGGCCCAATTGACCCCTAATTGAGTTGGCTCAATTCTAACCCAATTATGTGTTAACTATGAATTTTAAGGCATATACTAAGCTAAATAAGTCTGGTAAGTCTAGGTTTCTTCCGGCAAGCTTCCGACGAACTTCTAACGATCTTTCGGCAATGTTCCAACAGATCCCCGGCAAGCTCCTAGACTTCACGAAGATCTTCTTGGAAGAGTTCTGATGAGCTTTTTTTGGTAAACTCTTGGACTTCTCGGTTAATTCTGGCACAGCTTCTGACGAACTCTCGAACTCCCAATGAAATCTCGTTATTGACTCTAGGACTGCTTTATGCCTTAATCGCTATTATAGTTAATCCTGCATACTTAAAACCTACTTCGATCTAGATAATTATTACAAAGCTTGAATCAAATATTGTCCGGCATGTTATTGGTTCATCGACGTTTCGTTTGATTCTTCGGCGCATCATCCTCTCTTGCGGCCTATTCCCCAATTGGCCAGTTGACCTCTACAACTCTGATTTCCTTAGCACAATTTCGACTCTTCTTGGCCCGATGACTGAACCCATAGCCCGAAGTCTTCTGCCGATACGTTGATCGATCCTCTAGCTCGACGTCTAATCTTCTGACATGTTCTACTCCGGCCCAACATGATTCTTCCTACTTTAATTATCTCTCCTTGATCGAAGCTTTCTGCGTCACTCAAAACATAGATCAAATCATAAACACTATCAATTGGTTTCATTATCAAAATCGAAGATTCAACACATGTGAGATAGTGTTTTATCTAGGGAGATTGTATATCCCTGAATCCCTATAAATATGTAGGAGTGGATGAAGGAGGTTAGGCGCCCTCCTCTCTAGCAGTGAACCACACAACAAGGCTGCAACAACGCTCCTCAAACCTCCAAGCCTGCTATCTAAGGAGGAGAGGGGGAGAGGAGAATAGGAGGTGGCAACCAAGAGAGGCTCTAGCCTATGAACCTTTGGTTCTCTCCTATTTATAGAGGTCCCCTGTCAACTTAACCATAATGGATCCTATCTTATTGGGTATTGAATCTCCATCCAACTATCCAAGCCTCTTAGATTAGTGGATCTCTATCAAATAATCTCTCATTTCCTGTTATTTGATCTCATCCATAAGATCCAATAATTCAGGGGCTTATGGATATCCAATAAGATAGAGGCTCTGACAGATATCTCATATTCGAACCTTTTCTCGTCGTAGTGCCTACCATATGTGTATGACTTTTTAGGCCCAATATTGAGCTGGCCATGAGTTATACCTATCAGAACTCTTTTTGGCTTAGTGGATTCTTATTTCCATAATAATTCACTCGACTGCGGACGTACTAGGCCACTATGCCGCAGTCCCCAAACGATACAGAGGAATCCAATCTATTAGACCTGTCTGTCCTCAGTTATCATGTACCTATAGTTCCTCATCCATCTAATATCCCAGAGATCGTATATCAGTCATGGTGCTATTAGGCCTATACAATTTCTATACGAGTCTCGCTCTAATTAGATTCTTCCAAAGAACTCTTTCTCTCTCAATCCGAATGACCTTAGCTAGGGATTTGTCTGAGCAAGAACACATGGGATATTTCTCTCACGACACCGAGAGTGAATAATCTTTTATCGACACTCAATAGTCATCGTAAGGTTGATTGCCACTCATGATGACCGTTTGTATTAGATTTAGAACTTCGAGGCCTATAAGTCTGGTATTAAAGAATAGAGTACTTATACAAGACATCCTTGGTGTCTTAAGTCTAAGGACTAAGTACACCACTAGGACATCGGAATCGTTGTCTGATAATCAGGAATTATTAACCATCCAACATATATTAGATCATAAATTCATCAATTAATTTTATCATCAAAATCCAAGATTCAACAGCACCCTATCCAAGTGATTAGAAAGGAAAGTGACCATGTGTATACTCATGCTAACGTAGATATAGATGATAGCTATGGGTATTTTATATGTATAAATTTTAGTCATGTTATGTTTTGATTTTCTCTTAGTTAGATGTTATAATTATGTACATGTATCAAAAACATTCTATACAGGCGGAAACCCTATTAATTTTGTTTAGTAAGTTAATATATTTTAGTTTTAAGATTGTCTACTTTTCACTATATTTATATTGATTGTAGTAATGAAATTTAAAATATGACAAGAAACTTCATTCATGCATGTAAGATATTAATGGAACTAAGAGTACTAAGAATTAATGCTTATTATTAGTACTAAGAGTACTAAGAACTAAGAGTAGAAAATTAAAATGTCACAAATTTACATCTTTGTTTAATTTTTTATTATTCAATTAATGCTTATGCACACTTAATCGGTATAATACTAAGAATGATATTTTTAGAAAATATGTACTTAAATCTTAAATGTTGGAAACATTAGCATATCATTTATCATATTTATAAATCATAGATATCATAAATCATATTACTAAGTGCGGATAATATATACATATTATTTATCTTTTTATTGATATACTAATTATGATTTAATGTGTATAAGACTCGGACATTATATATAACCCCCATTTATTGGGTTTAAATCATAGTTATACTAACTAAACAATTGTCATGAAAAACAACATACCAATCTATTTCTTAAATTATAAATAATTTTTTATAATATTTTTAAATAATAAAAGTATTTATAAATATCAAACACATACATTAATATTTTTAAAAATAAACTATACGAAGTCATCAAATATTTATCATGATCACAAATCTTCGATATAATATTCAAGATATAAGATGTCTGATCTTTCCTTTTCTTTTCTTATATAATTAATAAGATACATATCAAAGATTTCTCAATCTATAATCCAAGACATATTTAATTAATAAGAATATAAAAGTCTCAAAATCATACATATTCTAATTTTCTTAGACTTGATCTAAATCCATTTGATATCAAAACGAGCCCTTAATACATTTTTCTTACTTTTCTTTTATTTTTTACTAATTTTCTCTTTCTTTCTTTTATTTTCTTCCGTTTTTTTTTCGTTTCTCTTCTTGTTTTTCTCCTTTCTTTCTTTCTTTTCCACGCCATAAGCCAATCTCCTCTTTTTTTCTTTCTTTTTTTTTCTTTTCTTTTCTTTCCTTTCTTCTTCTCTCCTTCCCTGAGATCCTTTCCCTTCTTTTACTTCTCATACATTTCGTAGTTTCTTCTATAATTTCTATCTTTCTATCATTTTCATTTAATTCTTAACATGGTATCAAAGCCTTCTTCCTTACGGATATAGGCAGCTCTGCCGAAGCCTTTTACTGCTCATCTTTTCTGTTCAGTTGGAAAGGGCAGTGCTACTGCTTACCTCTCCTCCGACGCCGCTACTTCCTGTTCCGGAGTCGGAGACTGCTCAGCCACCTCCTGCCCTTACAAGAACCTCGCCTACAATATCGTGGTGGTCGCCGTCCTCGCAACTGCTCCCCGGCCAGTGACCTCTCCTCCTCGTTCTCACATCTCACTCGAGCAAGAAGTGCTACTGCCGCCATCCTTGCTGCACAACCTCGTCGAGGTGCTCAACGCCGACACTGCTTACCTTGTTTCGCAGTGTTCTCCTGCTTGAGCTAGCAGCCACCTATCATTCCTCTACTTCACCGCACCTCGGCAACATTAATCCAAAGCAACAAAGCAGTCACCTCCCGCCACAGCCATCACTGCCTTCCTGCGGCAACAAGAACGATTATAGTTTTTACAACTTCCATCTGTAGCCATTTCCCTCTGCCGCAACAATTTCTCTGCCACAGCAATCTTTACTACCACAACAAACTTCAGCAGCTTGTTGAATCTCGTATTTTGATGATGAAACCACTTGATATGTGTTTATAATTTAATCTATGTTTTGAGTGACGCAGGATGCTTCGATCAAGATAAGATAGTTAAAGCAAGAAAATCATGTTGTGCCAGAGGAACATGTCAGAAGATTGGACGTCGGGTCGGTGGATCGGTCGACATATCGGCAGAAGGGTTCGGGCCATGGATTCGGGCATCGGGCCAAGAAGAGCGGGTATTGCGCTAAGGATATCGGAGTTGTGGAGTCAACTGGCCGATTGGACAATAGACCGCAAGAGAGGACGATACGCTGAAAAATCGAACGAAGCGTCGAGGAACCAATGACATGCCAGACAACTTGATTAATTGCTTAGGAGTAATTGTCTAGATCGAACTTTTGTTTTACATGTGTAGGATTAACTAGGATAACTTAAAGACATAAAGCAAGTCTACCGGAGTCCAGTTCGATGGGTGTTCGAGAGTCCGAAGATTCGTCAGAGATGTTGCCGGAACCAACCGAGAAGAAATCGGGGACTTTGGGAAGTCCGCCGAAGAAATTGTCGGAGGTTCACAGAGATCACCGAGAAGGCTCGGCTACTCGCTGAACTCGCCACAAGATCGAGAGCCTGCTAGGAGTCCGCCGGAAGAAATCCGAGGGTGTATCAGAAGTTCGCCGGAAGATTGTCGAAAAGCTCGCCGGAAGGAGACTCGACGTTTGCCGGTTGAAAACTTACTTAGGACTATGTTTTCAATTGTGTAGTTTACATGCAATTAGGGTTAGGATTAAGGGATAATCCTATATCCTAGTTAGGGGCCAACTGGGCCCGATATTACCTAGTTTGGGCCAGATTTGAAGCCCATCTAGTGACCCATAGGACCGGGCGGTGGAACCGCCGAACTGGGCGGTGGCACCGCCCAGAACCCGAGGATCGGGCGATGGTACCGCCAGACTGGGTGGTGGCACCGCCCAGCACCCGAGAGGTCCAGCGGTAGCACCGTCGGACTGGGCAGTGGCACCGCCAGTACACCGTCAGTGTCAAACACTAACGGGCGGTGGCACCGCCACTAACAGGCAATGGCACCGCCAGCATCAGGAACCCAAGAGAATTCAAAATTTGGAGCCCAAATTTGAATCCTCTTAGGGTCTATAAATACCCCTCAATTCTCAGCAGAGAATACAACCTTTGAGAAGTTAGAGATTGAGATAAAGCCTTAGCAAAGTCTTTAGCAAGTCTTGTTTTCAATTGCTTGAGTATTCACCTCCTTCTTTCTCATTGAAAATTTGTAAGAGTGTGAACCACTTGTGAAAGGTTGTAAGAGGGGTATTTGTCCTTCCCCTTCAAAGTGATTTGCCAGTGGAAGTTAGGAGCCTCATCGAAGAAGGCTTCGCAAGTGGATGTAGGTCATTTTGACCAAACCACTTTAAATTGGTGTGTCCCTTGAACGTGTGAGTATTTATCTTTTTGAAACCATTATTACATAGTAACAAAGCTTTCGGTTTTCATCTTCTCACTTTACTCGAGCTACTCATTGTTGAATTAAAATATCTATGCATTTAAGAAATCATTTTCAAACATACAAGTTTTAATCCGCTGTACTAATTCACCCCCCCTCTTAGTGCTGCTCCGATCCTAACACTTGCATTGCTGCAGCCTCCTCTGTAGTGCATCGTTGCAGCCTCCTCTGCATTGCATCATTGCAGCCTCCTCTGCAACTTCCTCGCCCATCGCTGCAGCCTCCTCTGTAGTGCATCGCTGCAGCCTCCTTTGCAGTGCATCGCTGCATCGCTGTAACCTCCTCTACAGTGCATCGCTGCAGCCTCCTTTACAGTGCATCGCTGCAGCCTCCTATGTAGTTCATCGCTATAGCCTCCTCTGTAGTTCATCACTTCAGCCTCCTCTATAGTTCATCGCTATAGCCTCCTTTGCAGTTCATCGCTGTAGCCTCCTCTGCAGTGCATTGATCTGCTTTTCTCCTCCTCCTCCCTCCCTCCTATATCTTTACATCTTCTGTAAAGATCACTTAAACCACCACAAAATATCTAGGATGTCTTCATTTTCCTCCTCCGATATTCCTGTCCCTGTTTTTGTAGGGACTCTGAGCACTTCTCAAAGTCTTATCACCATCAATGTTGCAACACTCATTCCCTTCAAATTATCCAAAGGCGGCAACTACGCATCTTGACGGGCACAACTTTCTAATCTTTTATTTGGCTATGATCTTTTAGGTTACATTGATGGCACTCTCCAGTGTCCACATGAAATGATCAACATCCTAGGCGAACCCAATCCAATGCCAAATCCAACCCACAAACTATGGTTACGTCAAGATCGCCTCATCCTCCAAGCTATTCAAACTTCCGTTGTTAGATCCATTGCCCCGCTGATATCCTCATGTACGACTACTGCAGAAGCATGGTGCAAGTTACAAACAACTTTGGCAAATCGCTCGTGTACTCGCATGCTCAGACTTCTCTCCAATCTGATGAAAACGAAACAAGAGGGAAGTACTATTACTGATTATCTATAACATATCAAAGTTATCATCGATGACTTAGCTTTGATAGGTCATTCTCTCAGTAATGAAGAAGTCCTAATACATACCCTCAATGGCCTAGGAGGCGAGTACAAAGAACTGACAACAGCACTTCGGGCACGCGACTCACCAATATCATTCGAAGAACTTTATGATAAGTTTATTGATAATGAGACGTACTTGAAGTGTGATGATAGGTTGCCCGGACCACCTATTACAGCTCAGGTCAATCAAAAATCCAAGAGGAAGAGCAACCAGTACAATGAGCATGTCAACAACGATCTGGCTAAGCTGCCTCCTAGCCTTATGGGGCCCAGACCAAACCTCTCTTATCCATATCAAGGTGGTAACTTTCATAATCCTCAGTCGTCGCGTCCTGACTTCACAAGCTACCAAAGAGTCATTTGTTAACTATGTGATAAAGTCGGACACTCCGCGAAAGTCTGTCGGTCTCGCCCTAGACTTCCTGCTCCATCACACTGGCCTCAAGCGAATTTCATGGCTACTCTAACTCCTATCTAACCTAATTGAATTGTGGACTCAGGCGCCTCTCATCACATCACCTCTAATCTTGAAAACTTTTCCATCCACAATAACTATGACGGAAATGAAGATATCATCATCGGTGACGGTAAAAGAATTCCTATTACTCATTCTGGTTCCTCAACGCTTAGTTCAATTACCATAACTTTTACACTCGATGATGTTCTGTGTACGCCTCACATTAAAAAAAACCTCATTTCCGTTTCTTGATTCTGTAAACAAAATAATACCTCTATTGAATTTTTTCCTAACTTTTTTCTTGTCAAGGATTTGAGCACGGGGGCATCTTTAGTCCAGGGCCAGAACAAAGACAACATTTATGAGTGGCCATCCGCTTCGTAAATTATCCTACCTACTGCTCACTCTTTAGTCGCAGCTCCGATTGATGTATGACATCGCCGTCTTGGTCATCCCTCCTCTTTTATCCAGTAAAAATTACTTTCTCGTTATTCTCTTCCTATCTTGAAAATCAACAGCACTGTCAATCATTGTGATGCTTGTCTTTACAATAAAAGTCATAAATTCCCTTTTAGGACAACCTCCATTTCTTGCTCTAAACCATTTGAAATCATTTATACCGATGTGTGGGGCCCTGCCCCAATTCCTTCTTTTGACAAGTTTCAATTTTATGTCTTTTTGTAGACTATTTTACTAAGTATACATGGTTATATCCTCTTCACCATAAGTCTGATGTTTTCATAGTATTTACCAACTTTCGGAAATTGGTCGAGAATTTTTTTCAATCTTCCATTAAAACAGTTTACTCTGATGGCGGAGGCGAATATCAAGCCCTCACATCCTATCTCTCCGCTTTTGGTATACAACACCTCAAGTCACCCCCACATACTCCCCAATTAGTTGGCTCCGTCGAATGCAAACATCGGCATATCGTTGAAACTGGTCTCTCCCTTCTATATCAAGCATCCATGCCACCACCTTTTTGGTTAGTAGCTTTTCAAACTGTAGTTTATCTCATTATCTCATTAATCGTATGCTCACTCCAATCTTACAATATCAATCACCATTTGAAAAATTATTCCACAAGCTTCCAAACCTTCATAAACTCAAAGTTTTTTAACTGTTTTTGAGGAGTCTATCTTTCCTTTTCAAAACAATCCTACTATGTAGGTTACTCCGATAAACATACATCACTGGAATATCCCTCCGATCTCATCACACGAACCTCCAATGACACCATCCAGTCCTTACCCTCAAGATCTGCATACTACTATTACTCCAATTCAACAGCTTCTCACTCCCTCTATTTCTCCACTCCCTTCCTCATAAGTTTCCCCTATTAATGAAATAATACCCTCGGTAATATTGCTACTAACTTTACATTCTCCTAGACCTAGTGACATTGTCGTGCCGACGGTTGGCCTGGTCCATGACAGTGACTCGCCCTGGACTATACCACCAACACAATCTACCACTTCCATCCCCCCTAGACATCCAATGACAACACGCTCCAAAAGTAGTACTTTCAAACCATGTTAAGTCCTTGACTTACATGCTATAACAAGTTCTTCCACTAAGGCCAATGAACCCACTACAATCACTCAAGCTCAAAAATCTTCTCATTAGCGTAAAGTCATGTGTGACGAATATGATGCTCTCCTCTATAACTCTACATGGACCTTAGTACCATTTCATTACACACAAAATATCATCGGATGTAAATGGGTCTTTCAAATTAAGCGGAACCCAGATGGATCCATTGCTAGATATAAAGCACGTATAGTTGCCAAAGGGTTTTATCAACGACCTGGTGTTGACTTCATAGAGACATTTAGTCTCATTATTAAACCCACAACAATCCATCTTATCCTGAGTTTGGTCATCTCAAAGGGCTGACATATACGACAATTGGATGTTAATAATGCCTTTTTACATGGGTCACTTATTGAAGATGTCTTTATGCAATAACCTCCTGGTTTCGTTCATCCTCAGTATCCGAGGCATATCTGCAAACTTCAAAAAGCTATTTATAGACTTCGTCAAGCTCCAAGGGCTTGGTATACCGAGCTTGGCTCGTTTTTGACTTCAATTGGCTTCATCAATTCCGAGATCTTTTCCCTCCTTTTCTCCTCTATTCTTCCTTTTTTTCCTCCTCTCTTCTCTTCCTTTGCTTCTTCCCTTTTTTTTTTTTTTTTTCTTATTTTTTTCCATGTAATCTCACAGTCCGAGCTTTCTCCCTAGATTCTCTTCATGTCCTCTCTCTCTCTCTCTCTCTCTCCTTTCTCCCGTGTCTTCTTTATTTTTTTTCACATTTTTTTCTCTAATTTCCTTGTAAGAGAGGCAACGAAGGTGGAGGAAAAAGTAGGCGATGAGCAAAAAAACCTTATTATTTTTCTCTTTTATAATTTAATCCCTAATATTTTTATATTTATATTTAGGTCTTAGAAAATTAAAAAAATTATAATATATCTCTTTTTAGAAGTGTAATAGATAGAGATTCAGGAGCAAAATTGTTTATCCCTACATTAATATTAGATACTCCCAGTGGATAGGATATAAATATATAATTTAAGATATATGCATGGCATCCGTTTTAATGACTCGTTCAAGCTCAAAGCTCAATATAAATATATTTTTATATTTAAATTTTATTATAATTTAATAATAAATAAAATATATGTAGGATAAGTTCTTCATGAACTTTTAAGCTCATATTAGCTCCGATATAATAATTTAAATTTTCTTTTATCCTCTTGGATCATCGTAATAATACGATGATATTTTGATCTTCATCACAAATTCATTGAATGATTTATTTAGTTTTAATTTAAAAATTATTATGAATGTGTTGGATAAGATTCCTTCAATAGAAAAATCCTAAGAGAGTTTTAGCGTTCAAAATGAATTCTGACCATTAGTGTTTGTTTGGATATCAGAGAGCTGAAGGTCAACTTTTGCAATTAAGGATGGATCCATCTTTATTGTTAATGTGGAACATTTGTCACGTTTGATCGGTCACTGCGACCCATTCTTTCTCTATCGAGACTTTTAATTATTTATTGGATAAAACTTTAAATATTAAATACTAACTAAACAAGAAGGAAAAAAAAAATCAAATATATTTGTTTATTTATTTATGTCAAATAGTGGGGCATCATATGGTTAAAATCGATTGATGAGAGCTTCTATGATCGATCATAAAGACTAACTATATATATATATATATATAGATATATATATTCCTTAGAAAAGACAAGACTAAAAATATATATATATATATTCCTTAGAAAAGACTCATATCCGTCATCTAACTTAATATAAACCAAAAGAATGTCACTTTCTCCATTGGCTCCTTTTTTCCATGGAGAGAAAAGACAAGACCAGCAGTGATTGAATTAAATTTCATGTACTCCAATCCAACAACAATCTTATCCCCTTATCCAAGTTGAGACTCCCCCCACTCGACCGAAAGAAAAAGTATTAAGGAAGAAAAGATTGACAGAAACCCCCTCTCCACATCTAATTCTTGCCATAAGACTTCTTCACAGCTGAATCAAAATGTACTGAAACTGTGAATTTGCAGCTAATTGTATAATCAAAGTTCATGAAAACACACGAATACAGTAGTAATTTTGAGGCTTCAGTTTAATCCTCAGGATCCTAATGAGCTGCGGAATTAGCATCTGAAGCAGAAGGCTATTAGGACGGTGGAGGACGACGACCCGTCGAAGCCCAGGAGCCGAACACATCGTGCTGACCACCGTGCAGAAGATGGGGTGGAAGGCCGAAGAGCGACATGGACGATGGGTCTGCCTCAGACAAGCTGCCGCCACCGTCGCCATTGCTTCTTGCGCCGTGCTCCGCCGTCGACGGCGCCGCTGCTGCATCCAGCTCGGCGTCGGGAAGGGGCAGCCGCTCGTAGGTGGCGTTGGTGAACGCGGCTGCTATTATCATCACCGGGCCGGACGCCACCAGCTCCCCCACCACGCTCCCGCCAACCACCTGGCCCTCCCTTCCGACCATGAACAACGTCAGGCCGGTGGCGTCCGAAAGCGCCGGCGTCGGGAGGAAAGCCCCCGAGAGGGAGAGGATCTCGAACCGGCCGGGGATGGCCACCACGGTGCCCCCCGGCTGAGGCCCCCGCTGCCGAAGCGTCACATTAGTGACCGCGCCGCTGGCGCTGAGGACGGCGACCCCCAGCTGGCGCCGGCGGGCGAAGGCCGCGACGGCGTCCATGATGTCGGCGCCGCTAGATACCTCGAAGACGTGGGAGCGCAGCGCGGCGGCGCTCTCGCGCGTGATGATGACGGGCGGCTTCGGCTTGTTCTTTGACCCGGGCGGCCGGCCGCGTGGGCGCCTCCCGAAGCCGCCGGCGGATCCGGCTTCTGCCATGTCGACGGCGCCGGCGGAGTAGTTCTCGCCGTTAGCGTCGTCGTCGGAGTGGTTGTTGTTGTTGTTGTTGCTGCCGCTGCTGTTGGAGTTGTCAACTTGGTCACGGCGGTGCAGGCTGAGGTGGGAATTCGGTAGACGGAGGGAGGTGGCTGAGGGAGAGGAGGTGTCGACGCCTCCCATCGCCTCGGTCGCTGCCCACCACCGATTTGCCAGCTCTCTAAGCTAGTGATCTACTCCAAGTTGCACTGACCTTTCTCGCTCTACTCCTGTTCTCAAATCTCAGGGGCATCACACTTAGCGTCCTCTCTCTCTGTCTGTGCAACTCCAAACCAAATGGGAGGAAGGAAACAGAAAGAAAGGGATTGATCAAGTGGAGAAGAAGCCTTGAAATAAAGAGGTCAGGTAAAGCAACAGTAAGCCCATATGAGCCTTCCCAGGGTACTGTGGCTTACGTTGCTCGGTGACCAGATTCATCCGCCATCGAAGGAACGAGCCTAATCAGTCGACAGCGTCTTCCAGGAAGGAGAGGAGAGAGAGAGAGGAAGAAAGCGCCATATCTGCATCCCACCGAGCGCAGGTCGTCGGTCGTCATGATGGTGCGCTCCTTCTCGCTCTATAGTAGATGATGGAGGGTGGATGATACCTGGACTTTTCCCTGCACCATCTTTCCACCGCCACCTCCCTCGCATTGTCAATGGCCTGCATGCAATCTTGGACCTCGAGGCATCAAAATCTTGACTTAGTCAATACACAAAAAAGTTGCAATTTGACATTGGCAAGTGTGATGGGGGAGTAAAAATCTTCATTACAATCTCGTCTTTATCATTTATTTTTAAATTAAAATAATAATAATAATAACAATAAAATGATGAATATAAGATTTATTATATAATTTTTATTATATAAAAAATTATTAGTTAACTTAGTCAAGAAATCTTCTTATTATATATTGTTTCATGCAAATCTCAACTCTCTAGATTTACTAGAGAGAGAAACTACACTCAAAATATTATTTTACCAAAAAAAAAAAAACTAGATCCTCCTTATCTATGTTCAAGGAGAAAATTTTAATTTTTTATCATATGATAATAAAATTTAAATTCAAGGTAACTCAAACTCAAGCACAAATACCTTATAATTTTTTTCACCTTTTCTCTTCCTCTCTTGATATCTATTAAAAAAAAAAACCTTAGGAAGACTAAGTATTTTCTTACATTCTCTCTATACCAAAACATAGAGATATATAAAATATTTATTTTTAACAAAATTTCTAATTTTTAGAGTCTATTTAAATATTTATAAACCTCATTAATCTCTCACTAAACTTTGTCACTATTCTTGTCCACTTTGTGACTAATGGTAGAAAATACACTTTGCCTAATGCTCTTATCAATTTTTATTATTTGTTTTTTTAAGATTACCTATTTATATATTCACCCTTTTTTTTTTCATGAGTGAAACCATCTCCTACATCAAAATTTTCCATAACAAAACCTATAAAAACAACTAATGATATTCTTATTGAATATCTAATTATCTTAGATTTTTTTGGACATACAGTTTTATATGAGGAACACCTTATACCAAAAGAACAATATAAATTCAAAAAACAGATTCATTACTGTATGAACAAACTTTAAATTTTGACATAAATCTACTTATACAATCTCATAAAATTTTTTATTTTTAGATTTATTAGGGAGAAACCCTAAGACACTCAAAGTGTTTTTACCTGATCTCCTCCCACCAATACTCAGAAAATATGTGAAGTACTTAAAATAATAACCAAATCATAATTTTTAAGGCTTATTTTTATATTTGAATATATTTCATTCTTCAAGGATATCAGCTCCCAGACCAATAATAAGTACATTGATCCTCTTGATGTTTTCATTCTCTGTCCATTCTTCTCTCTTCCGTGTATTCTTCTCTCCCCTCAATGTGGCTCTATGATGTCACCTCGAAGCAATCTTCTTCAACGTTATTTTCATTAACCCGATCTTTTACAGCACTCTTTGCTGTTGCCAACGTTATTTATCTTTGGCACCTGCGATCATCTCCTCTATTACTGGCATCGTAACTTCCAACGAGTGCAAAGTTTTCTCCCTTATCCTTTTCACTAACAGCGTTTACGCTATGCTCGATGTGATGGGTTGCTGGAAAAAGCTGTGTAGCTTCACATGCATCCATGCTTGCTTGCAATTTGTTGTGTACGACAGATGATCGAGGCGATGATTGCTGACGATACTTTGTCCTCCCTACTGCAAGCTAATCGATAGGCACGGCAACCTAAGCCATGGCTATTGGCAAGTCTTCTTCGGCACACTTCAAAAGAATCGATGGGAATAATATTTTATGTTCGATACGTACTTTCGAGAGCTAAATATAGTATTTATGTTCGACACTAATATTCTTCCACAGGAAGGGGGTGGAAAGTAGAAAGTGAACTCTCGAATTAATGGGAATAATACTTGTCAGTGCAATATAGTAAATATATTCGGTGTTAGAATTAAATTTGTTTAAGTATCATAAAAAAAATTCACAATGTATTAAAAAAATATATATTAAATAAATTAAATTGACTATTATTTCTTGAAAAGATTTCTTAAAAGAGAATAATTTATTTTAAATATAATTAATATAATATATCTTGGGGGCTATATAAATTGGTCGAGTTTCAAAAATTGTAAAGAGTTTTCAAGAGAAATATAGAAGATTTAACCTTGTTCTATTCTTTCTTTGTTTAATAATTTTATCCCTTCTTTGTATCAAGTTCAACACTTTGGTATTAGATCATAGGTTAAGTTATGATCTCTTCCCCGAGTATTATCCAACTCTATATCTCCAGATTGATAAAAGAAAATTATGATATATGGTATATCTAAATGAATGTTCTTTTAAGCTCCCAAGATGTATGAGAGTTAGTAGAAGATGAATTTGTTGAACCAAGTCTAGTAGAAGAAGGACCAATGAATGCAGAAGCAAAAAAAATAACTCAAAGATAGAAGGAAAAAAAGGAGAAAAAGACATTGTTCGCGATCTACTAAGGGCTTGTTGATATAATATTCGAGATCATCGCTCTAACAAATACTTCAAAAAAGACTTAGGAAATGCTTCAAAAAGTATTTGGTAGTGTTGATGAGATAAAGAAACTTCGTTTACAAGTTTTACGAGTCGAGTTTCAAAAATTACAATAAGGTACTTTTGAAACTATCTTTAATTACTTCTCAAAAATCATTTCTATTATTCATCAAATGAGACGAAATGACAACAAATAAGTGATCAAAGAGTAATAAAAAAAATACTGATATCTTTAGATCTAAAATTTGATTTTATTATTGTTGTAAGCGAAGAATATAAAGATTTGATAAAAATATCTTTAGAACAACTTATGGGATCCCTTCAACTACAAAAAGAGGAGAAGACAAAACTATGGAGCAAGTACTATAAACCAAGCTTACTCTTAAAAATAAAGATGAATGAAATTCTCAAAGAGAAAAAGAATATGGACAAAGAGGAAGAGGAGACATAAATCAGACCGATCAAGAATCTCCAAACAATGAAAGTAATAGAAAAAATTCTAGCTAAAGAGGCCGAGGTTATGGTCGAGGATGTGGCCGAGGCCATGGACATGACAGAAATTATAAAAAGTCTGAAATACAATACTATATTTACAAAAAGTATAGACATTACTCCTATGAATATTATTATAATTCTATCAATGTGATAAGACAAATTTTATTGAGGAAGAAAAGAACAAAAATCAAGTTTGCTAATGACATAATAATTTGAAAGAAGATTAGTCTATCACATGGTATCTAGATACAAGACCCTCAAATCACATATGTGACATCAAAGAGTTATTTTCAGAAATGTATATAAGTTATTCCAGAAATATTATATTTGGTGATTTATCTCCAAGACCAATAATAGGTAAAGATAAATTTTTTCTTGGACTTAATAATGGCAAAGAGTTATGTATTTAAGATGTTTATTATGTTCCTGATGTAAAAACTAATATTATTAGCTTGGGGTAATTACTTGAAAAAGGTTATTGTAATGAGATGAAAGATACAACTCTTTCTATTCGTCATAAGAATAAAAAATTAATCTCACATATAAAAATGTTTCCACTACATTATATATTTTTGATCGATCAAATTATTTTAAAACTGATATTGAGAACATTTCTACACTATGACGTCTAAGATATGCTAACTTAAATTTTGAGGCATTGAAACTTCTAGAGAAGTATAATAAGGTGACAGGAATGCTAAGAATTGATCTCCTAACAAAATTATTTGAAGTGTATGCATGGGTAAGCAAGAAAGAAAGCCTTTCAAAGTTAAAAATAAAAAGAGCATGACATTGACTTGATTTGGTGCACTAAGATATTTGTAGCCCTATCAATCCAGTATCACCTGGAGGAAGTTAGTATTTTATTACCTTTACTGATCATCATAGTGATAAAACTTGGGTTTACATGTTAAAAGAAAAGAAAGAAGTTTTAAACAAAGTCAAAGAATTTAATGATTTAGTTAAAAGATAAAGCGGTTGTAAGATTAAACGTTTAAGAACAGATAGGGGTGGTGAATATGTATCAAATAAATTTGAAAGATTTTATAGAAATAATGAGATTTTATGTCAATTCATCATGCCATATATACCTCAACAAAATAATGTCTCAGAAAAAAAAAAGAAAAATTCTTAAAGAATTTTAGAGAGATGCTATTGCTTGTGTAGTTTATTTGCTTAATAGGTTTCCTATAAGGTGAATTAGTAATATTACATCAGAAGAAGTATGGAGCTTGCAAAAACCAAGAGTCTATCATTTAACAATTTTTGAAAGTATTGCATTTACCAAGATATTAGAAGAAAAAAGAATAAAACTAGAGAATAAAAGTCAGAATTGTATTTTGCTAGGTTATGCAGAGAATTCCAATGGCTATAAACTCTACAATCCTATCACAAACAAAATTGTGATGTCAAGAGATGTTAAGTTTGATAAGTAATAGATTTGGAATTGAAAAAGTGATGAACAACATAAGAAAGCTATAGTTTCAAAAGAGGATGATATAATACAAGCAAACACCGAAGTGGCTTTGCTAGAATCATCACCTAGATCAGTTGTTGAATCTCAGATTTTGATGATGAAACCAATTGATAAAATTATGATTTAATATGCATTTAAGTGATGTAAGACTAGCTTCAATCAGGGAAAGACAAATTGGTTAAAGTAGTGGAATCAGATGTTGAGCCAAAGTAGAACATGTTAAGAGATTAAACGTCAAGCCAAAGGATCGATCGACATACCAGCATAAGAACTTCATGCCATAAGTTTAGGCATCCGGCCAGAAAGATCATATATTGCGCCAAGGAGATTAGATGTTGCAGAGGTCAACATACCGATTAGGCAATATGCTGCAAGAGAGGACGATGCGTTGAAAGGATCGGACAAAGCACCGGATGAACCAATAACATATCGGACAACATAGTATTCTGTTTGTAATCGATTGTGTCTAGATTGTAGTTATGATTGTAATTGAATTGGTTTTGGGAGGACCCTACTAACTCAATTAGGGGCCAATTGGGCTTGAGTTGGAGCTATTTTGGGCCAAGTGGAAGTCCCATTCGGTCACCCATAAAAGGGTCATGCGGTCGCATCGCTAGGCGGTGGTACCGCCCAAACATAGTCTCTCAAATTATGTCAAGCAGTAATACTACTAGATTAGGTGGTGGTACTACCCAGATATAGTCTCCTAAACTGTTTTACTTATTCACTATACTTACGAACGCTTTCAAGTTAAACATGTTTCCTAGATTTTATCGAATGAAATTTTTTGAATAAACATAATTTTTACATAAGCAATAATTCACACGCCCTCCCTTTGAGTGTCGATACGGTCCTAACAGTTCGTATCAGAGCCAAGTTTTTCTCATTTAGTTTAACACCCAAGAGAAATGATTTTTGCTGGCAATCAAAAGGGTCTTTTTATCACTCATCCTCATATATTTAATGGGATGGACTATATGTATTGAAAAACTTGAATGAGAGTTTTCTTGCTTTATATGGATTTCGATTTATGGAATATTTTTTAAAACAGTTTTTAAAAGTCTTTCAAACCAATGAATGAATGAAATAATTTGGAGAATAAAACATTTTCTTTGAATGCTAAAGTGATGAATATTTTATTTTGCGCTTTAGACAAAAATGAGTTTAATTATATTTTTTATATAAAACTGCACATGATATTTGGCACACTCTTGAAATTATACATGAAGGCACAAGTAGAGTTAAAGAATCGAAAAATAATCTTTCGATGCATAATTTTGAATTATTTTGAATAAAGCCAAGCGAAACTATTGTTGATATATACACCCATTTTATGGATGCCGTCAATAGTTTAAAAGCACTTAGACAAATGTTTTTCTAATCTTGAACTTGTAAACAAGATTCTAAGATCCCTTCCAAAATGTTGGGATCCAAAAGTAATAGCAATACAAGAAGTAAAGGACTTAAACAATTTTTCAATAGAAAAACTCATCGGTTGATTGATAACATATGAAATAACTTATTTGGCATATAACAAACATGAGAACAACCTTCTAAGAACAGGAAGAATTTGACACTTAGAACAAAAGAAGACCACTCGAGCGAAAGCTCAAGTGACGATGACTTTGAACTCTTCATTAAAAAATTTAAAAAAATTATAAATTAAGAATCTAAGAATAAAAATAAACTTAAAAAGAAGTGCTGCCAAAGAAAAGAAAGTTTTAAGATAACATGAGATGAATCAAGTGCATTTGAAGATGAGTAGCAAACCGATGAAGACGAAGTGGTGAATTACGCCTTGATGACTCTCGATGATGAGGTAAATGATTCAACCGAAATTCCTTTATCTTACTATGAAATTACTTAATACATTTCTTGAGTTATTTGATGATTTTAATTAGTTAAAGGAAATATAAAATGCCAAAACAAAGAGGGGGGGGGGGGGGGGGGGGGTGTGGGGGGTGGTGTGTGAGGGGGTGAGGGGTGGGATTAGGATCATGCTTCTCTTTCTAGTAATTTTGAAAATTAAAAAATTGATCATGATAATTGCATGTTAACACCTTACATGAAGCAAGAATGTGTATCTTAATGATTTGTGTATTACCTTTTATTTTCAAACAATGATATAATACTTTTGTATAAAAGGCTAGGACATCACACAAATTAAAACTAAAAAGGGAATGCATTTGTTTTTTTTTAATTCTCTATCCTATCGAGTTTTCAAGAAGAGATTGAAAAATCTATTTATATCATTTTGAATATCTTGAAAGTGATTTTAATAATTTGATGATTTGAATTTGAATGAGTTTTATCTAAATCTTACACTTGATACTTGAAATTTTTTTTTGAATCATGAACTTGATAACTTAAGATTTCTTATGCATGAATCAAGTTCTCCTATGTTTCTTTTTGCTATAGAGAATTTTTTATCCTAATCATGATCTTGATTTATCGATATTTGATACTTGAGATTTTTTTGTATATCAAGATTTCTTATTTGATTTTTATGTTTTTTTTTACCATTTACTAAAAAAAATTTATCCAAATGAATCATGATTATTCTTTTGATTACAACTTAAAGTTTTCTATGAATCAAGATTTTTCCTTTCACTAAAGAAGAGATTCATCGAAACAATTTTTGATTCTTTCACTAGATATTTATGAATTGAGATTTATTATGAATCATGATTTTTCATTAATTGTCCTCCTATGATTCTTCTTAGTATTTACTAAAGAAGAGATTTATTAAAATTAACTATGATATGTCACTTGACTTTTTGATATTTATGACTTAAATTTTATTATGTACAATTGCCTTATATTTATGATTTGTATATCTCAATTGAATTATTGATATA
This sequence comes from Musa acuminata AAA Group, assembly GCF_036884655.1. Taxonomy (NCBI): domain Eukaryota; kingdom Viridiplantae; phylum Streptophyta; class Magnoliopsida; order Zingiberales; family Musaceae; genus Musa; species Musa acuminata. Next base: position 725,156 of record NW_027021351.1, on the reverse strand, counting down.
AAAAAAGAAAAATTATATATTTCAAGGAAAGAAAAACTTACTAGCTTACAAAAGGAAGCAAAAATTGATAGCTTGTACGTTGTAAAAGAAATCAAAATTACTAGGTTGCACATTTCAAAGAAGTAGAAACTTATTATCTTGCGAGAAAAGTACTAGCTTACACATATCAAAAGAAGCAAAAATTGCTAAACTTATACATCTCCAAAACTTGTTAGCCTTCATACTTCAAAGAAAAATAGCACTTGTCAACTTATTAGCTTGCATGTTCTAAATTGATGTAAATCTTACTAAATTGCTAGCTTGAAAATTTGCTAGTTGCACTTCTCCTTTTTGTTGATGATAAAGGGGGAGAAATTATGATGATGATCATGCATGGTATGATGAAATTTTATTTTTTGAAATTATTATGCATGATTTTATGATGCATGCAATGATATGATCAATTGGTTCTTTCAATATTCATGATGCATGCAATGATGAAACACTCATGGTACTACCGTCGGGTCTTTTAGAAAATGTACACTTCGTATGTTCCAACTCATAGGTTGTTCCACCGTTTGTTCTAGCAGTGCCACCACCTGACCCAACTTTGGGTCATAAATGAGCCTTCTAATGGGCCCAAATCAGCCCCAACTCTGGCCCAATAGGCCTCTAATTGAATTGACATGATTACACCCAAAACCAACTCATTTACAACCTAAACTACTTCGATCAAGATACGACCGATTACAAACACAAATCCTATGTTGTCCGACATATCATTGGTTCATCTAGTGCTTCGTCTAAACCTTTGGTACATCATCCTCTCCTTTCGCATATTGCTTAATCCATCAGCATGTTGACTTCCTGCAAAATTCGATTTCCTTAGCGTAATGTCCGATCTTTCTAGCCCGATGTCCAAACTTATGACACGAAGTCCTTTTGCCAACACGTCGACCAGTCCTCTGGCCCAACATTCAATCTCCTAACATGATACTCTCCAACCCAATATATGATTCTCCTACTTCAATCAATTTATCTTTCCATGATTGAATTTACGTTAGGATCAATACGACACTAAGAGGGGGGGGGGGGGTGTGAATTAGTGCAACGATAAAAAAAATTACATTGATTTGAAAAATTTTGTTTGATAACATCATTTCGACAAAGCCCATATCAGAAAGTAATGAAAGTAATGACTTAGAGTAAATGTAAAGTGTAGAGTGCAACTAAATAATGAAAGAAAGCAGTAAGGAAAGAACACACCGGATTTATAATGGTTCGGTCATTGTGACCTACATCCACTTCCAATTCCTCCTTCGTCAAGGTTACCGGCATCCACTAATAGTCTTCCTTCAATAGATGAAGACCAACTACCTTCTTACAATACTTTCTCTTTTTCATGGGTTTAGGAGATAACCCTTACAAGCCTCACACATCTTCTTGGCTGATTACAAAGCTAAAGAAAGAGGAAGAGGACTCTTAGTACTTTTACAACACTTTTACCCCCCAATACTTATAGATTTTTTTCACATTTTTTAGCTCTTTTTATTACTCTTTCATGTAGAAAGGGGTGGGGTATTTATAGGCCCCAAAGGTTTTAGAATTGGAGCTAAAAAGTGTCTCTTCCTAGATTTCCAAGGTACTGACGGTACCACCACCATTATTAGGTGATACCACTGCCTGATACTCTGACATTGAGTGGTACCATCGTATATTTAGCAGTACTACTGCCTGACAGAACCTCGAAGATTGTACTCTGATAGTACCACCGCTTGGTAGCATTAATTGCCGACGATACCACCACCCAGACCACCTGGGAGGCTAAGCCTAAGGTTGTTCTATCGCCCACCTTGGGCGGTGCCACCACTTGGCATGGCTCCAAGTGGCTGAGTGGGCCTTCCATCCAGCTCAACTCAGCCCTAAATCGGGCCCAATTGGCCCCTAATCGAGTTAGTAGAATTACCTTTCAATCCAATCCTAACTCAATCCAAGGTCTAACTATAACAATTAAGACATTTAACTAAGTAATATTTGTCTGGTATATCAATTATTCTTTTGGCAAAGTTTCGACAAACTTCTAGTGAACTCTCGGTATGCTTTTGGTGAACACTCGACGAACTCTCAACAAGCTCCCGATGAACTCTCGGTGAACTCTCGGCGAACTTCCAACGAACTCTTGGAGAACTCCCGATGAACTATCGATGAATATCCCGATGAACTCTCGGCGAGCTCCCGATGAACTCTCAACGAATCTCCCGATGAACTCTCAGCGAGCTCCCAACGAACTCCTGATGAACTATCGACGAATCTCCCGATGAACTCTCAACGTGCACTCGACGAACTTTCAGCGAGCTCCTGACGAACTCTCAGTGAACTCCCGATGAACTCTCGACGAACTCCCGACACATCGTCCGAATCTTCATTATATCATCTGATCTTTAACTCCAGCCCAATATCTGCTTTATGTCTTATTTATTATTGTAGTTAATCATGCAACACTTATCTCAACATATGGATTAGATCAATAATTTATCAATTGATTTTATTATCAAAATCTGAGATTCAACAATTTAATCTTGCATTATTCAAATGTTAATTATGTCATAAACTCATCAATTGATTTCATCATCAAAATTTGGGATTTAACAATCTCCCTCTTTTTGATGATGACAACTAATTGATGATAGAGTTTAAACTAAACTCCACTTATCTATATGCCATATCGAGATAAACTTGAATTCAAATAAATAATAACCTTCTAATATCAGTTAAAACAATTTTAATCATGATCATATGCAATATATTATATCAACATAAACATTACTTGCATTATCATAAGTTGAAATATTGCATGCATAATTCTTAATCATCATGCATAATTTCAAAATATAAAATCATCATTACTTTGGGTATAACATCCATGATACCAAAACATTAACATTTTCAAACCATCAGTTTTTCTCCCCCTTTGTCATCAACAAAAAGGAGAAAAGTGCAACTAGCAATTTTTTTTTTAAACATACAAGCTAGTAATTTAGTAAGTTTTTCATCACTTTAAATATGCAAGCTAGCAAGTTTTTCAAATGTGCAAGTTAGCAATTTTTACTTCTCTTAAGGTGTGCAAGCTAGCAATTCTTTGTTTCTTTTGAGATGTATAAGTTTAGCAATTTTTGTTTCTTCTTAAAATATGCAAGCTAGCAAGTTTTACTTCTCTTTTGAGATATACAAGCTAGCAAGTTTTACTTCTTTTTGAAAAATGTGCAAGCTAGCAAATTTTTATTTTTCTTTGATATTTGCAAGCTAGCTATTCTTTCTCCTCCTTTGTCATTGTCAAAAAGAAAGGAAGGAAATAATGGTGTAATTCTTTTCCCTTTATATCAATGTTCAAATCATCATATGAAAGATATCAAGAAAAATCAATTTGGTGATGAGGTATACAATTCATGAATATAAAGGAGTATCGAAATATAAGAGAAAAATCAATTTATGTATACAATGTTCCAAACATCACAGTACATCATCACAAGTTGTGAGTATAAAAAAATCAAGAGAAACATTATGATTTATTTAGATAAATATTCTCTTTAATAAAATAAAAGAATCATATGAGAATAAATAGTAAAATATCTTGATTCATATAAAGAAAATCTCAAGTTATAAATATCGAGAAATCAAGATCATGATTTAGATAAAACTTATTCAAATTCAATTTATCAAATCATCAAAATCACTTTCTTAGTTCAAGAGATTCATAAATAACATAAATAGATTCATCACTAAGGATCTCTATGACGTAAACTCAATAAGATAGAGATTGAGAATTTTTTAAGAAAAACATATTCTCATTTTTTATTTCAATTTATGCGATTGATTTCAAACAAGCATGCCCTAGTCTTTTATGCTAAAGCTATGCATCATCGTTTAAATCAAAAAATAAGTTTCATCTTGACAATGATCACTAGTATAACACATTTAAAAGATAAAACATCTTCAATCAAAAGATTTATTACCAATAATTCTAATTCTAATGATCTTTCCTTTATTATTGTAGTTTCAATTAGTGAGCTCTTGAAGTGTTTTGAATCTTCAATCATATGCCTTGACCATCCATTATCAAGATATCATTTTTGCTCCTAGCTTTTGATTGTAGATATTTCTACAAGAAATGTGGGTTTGCTTTAGGTACCCATTTGACTTTGGGCCCCTCATGATTAGATCTATCTATAAAGTCATTTATGGTTCTTTTAGGAACCCAAAGTAATTTACATAAGTCATACTTCTTAAATAAATATTTATAAGTAAAATATCCATATCTACGGTAAGATTTACATTTATTTTGAAGGGAAATATATATGTAGGTCCTTTAACAAATATAGTTGGCTTTTTTTAGTATTACTCACAATATTGATTCCTTTCTTTCTACATATATAATATTTATTAGCAAGGATCATGCTTAATGATTTGCTATCAATTTTAAAATTTTTTAAAATTTATTGCGATAATATATTTTCTTTTTTGTATGAATCTAACTCTTTATATTTAGTACAAGAGGTTATCATGCTCATTTTTTAATTTTTCAAATTTACTAAAGAGAGAAGCATGATCCTTTTTTAACAATTTATATTTTTTACTAAGTAATTTAAAATAATCATATAAATAATGAAAAGTATTAAGTAATTCATTGTAAGGTAAATGAGTTTCGATTGAGTTACTTATCTCTTCGTTGAGGGCATTTGAGCGTAGTTCGCTATTTCGTCTTTATTGGTTTGCTCTTTATCTTCTGATTCATTTGATTCGTCTCAAGTCATCTTGAGTGATTTCTTCTTCTTTTGAAGTTCAAGTATCTTTTTCTTTAGTTGTGGACATTTGCTTTTGAAGTGCCCAAGCCTTTTGCATTCATAGCAAGTTATTGTGTTCTTTTTAAGTTTGTTTTTATTCTTAGTTTCTTATTTTATGAATTTTTTAAATTTTCTTGTGAGAAGTTCAAATTCATCATTATCACTTGGAATATTTGCTCGAGTTATTTTCTTTTGTTCTAAGTATCATATCCTTCCTATTCTTTAGAAGGTTATTTTCATGTTCGTCATGTGTCATACAAGTCATTTCATAGGTCATTAATAATCGTATGAGTTCTTCAAGAGGAAAACAGTTCAAGTCCTTTACTTCTTAAATAGCAGTTACTTTTGAATCCCAATATTTTGGAAGAGATCATAAAATTTTATTAATAAGTTCAAGATTAGTAAAATTTTTACCAAGTACTTTCAAATCATTGACAACATTCATAAAACGGGTGTATATGTCACTAATGGTTTCGCTTGGCTTCATTCGAAACAATTCAAAACTATACATCAAAAAATTGATCTTAGATTCTTTAAGTCTACTTGTGCCTTCATGTGTAATTTCAAGTGTGTGTCAAATATCATGTGCAGTTTCACAAGTCGAAATGCGATTAAACTTATTTTTGTCCAAAACACGAAACAAAGCATTTATAGCTTTAGCATTTAATGAAAATGATTTTTTCTTAAAATCATTCAATTCATTCATACGTTTAGAGGATGTTTGAAAACTAAGTTCAATGATATTTTATAAATTGAAATACAAAAAGAGCAAGAAAACTCTCATTTGTGTTTTCCAATACGTGTAGTATGTCTCATTGAACATAAAAGGACGAGTGATAGAGTATCCCTCTAGATTGTTGATAAAAGTAATTTAACCTCTCTTGGGTGTTAAACCAACCAAGAGAAACTTAGCTCTGATACCAACTATTAGGACTATAAACGACACTTGGGGGGGGGCGGGGGGGGGGGGGGGGGGGGGGGGGGGGGTTGGGGTTTCGCACGGGAGTGGGGAGTGAGCAAGTAAATAAGTAAGTAATATGAATAAAAAGCATAAACATAAATGTAAATCGATTTATAGTGGTTCAGTCGTCTTAACCTACATCCACTCTTGATTCCTCTTCACTCGAGGCCATTGATTTTCACTACTAATCTTCTTTCAACGAACGAAGATTAATTACCCTCTTTACAACTCTTTCTCCTTGTCATAGGCTTAGGAGAGAACCTTTATACCTCTCTTTTACACTAAGACAAATCTTACTCCTCCCTTAGAAAAATTTTTAAACCTAGGAGGAAGAGACTCTATACTTCAAGAGAGTTTCAACACTTTTTTCTAAGTATACTTTCCCTTTTTATACTTTTTTTCTTACTTACCCAAGCAGGAATAACTAGGGCATTTATAGACCCCAAATGACTTAAAAAATAGAGCCAAAAAATGTCTCATCCTGGGTTTCTGAGGTCTTGGTGGTACCATCACCTACAACACTACCAATTGGCGTTACCATCGCTTGACACATGGGAGATTGTGTACCGGTGGTACCACCACAAATCTAGGTGGTACCACTGCCAGTATGGGCAGTACCATCACTTGACACTAGCGGTACCACCATCGGGTCTTTTGAAAAATATACATTTTGTACGTTCCAACTCAGAGGCGGTTCCATTGCATGTTCTGGCGGTGCCACTACTTGACCCAACTTTTTGGGTCACTGAATAGGCCTCCCAATGGGCCCCTAATTGAGTTGACATCATTACACCTAAAGCCAACTCAATTATAACCTAAACTACTTGATCAAGACATGACCAATTACAAACATGAATCCTATATTATCTGACATATCATTGGTTCATCTGACACTTCATTTGAACCTTTAGTGCATCGTCCTCTCCTTCGACATATTGCCCGATCCATCGACACGTTGACCTCCCGCAACATCCGATCTCCTTGGCACAATGTCTGATCTTTCTGCTCGATGCTCAAACTCATGGCATGAAGTCCTTCTACTGGCACGTCGACTAGTCTCTAGCCCGATGTCAAATCTCCTAACATGATGCTCTCCAACCTGTTGAATCTCATATTTTGATGATGAAATCAATTGATGAATTTATGATCTAATCCATGTTTTGAAAAAAATGATGCAAGACTAACTACGATCATGAAAAGGTAAAATAATTAAAGCAGAAGAATTAGACATTGGGTCGAAGTCAAAGATCTAGCATCGGGTCAGAAGAATCAAACATTGTGCCAAGATCGAATGTTGCAAGAGTCAACATGTCAATAGATCAAGCGATACGTCGAAGGTTCAAACGATGCGTCGAAAGTTCGGATGAACAAATGACATGCCAGACAACTGAGATTGCTTGTATTATAATTGTTTAAGCCTCAATTATCATAGTTAGGTCTTAAATTGAGTTAGTTTGGGAGTAATCCTACTAACTCAAATAGGGGCCAATGGGGCCTGAATCATGGCTAAATTAGGCTTGCTGGTTGGCCCATTAATTGACTTGGAGCCAGGTCAAGCAGTGGCACCGCTAAGGCTAGCGATGGTGTTAGGACCGTTTCGGCACTAAGAGGGGAGTGTGAATTAATGCTTACATAAAATTATGTCGATTTGGAAAACTTCGTTTAATAAAAGCTCATATCAAAAAGATGTTTAACTTGAAAGCATTCATAAGTGTAGTGAGTCAGTAAATCAATTTGTAATAAGAATGAAAAGGTAAATACAAATTGATTTATAGTGGTTCGATCGTCTCGACCTATATCCACTCCCGATTCCTCTTCACTCGATGCCACCAACTTTCACTACCAATCTTCTTTCAACGGGCGAAGATTAACTACCCTCTTACAACTCTTTATCGTTTCACAGGCTAAGGAGAGAACCTTGACACCTCTCTTTTAGACCTCACTCCTCCCTTATAAAACTTTTAACTCTTGGAAGAAGAGACTCACTAACTAAAGAGAGATTACACAATTTTGTCTTAGGTATACTTTTCCCCTTTCTACTCTTTTTCCTGCTTACCCAAGCAAGAAAGTGCTAGTCATAGGTGCCCAGCAAGCCAATCACGTGAGTGATGGCACGTGTGACTTGATACAGAATCTTTTGCTTATTATATTTTGGCGTATATCACTTTATAACTATTGCATAAATGCATACATATATTGTGATGTCCTTGGATTTGTGCAATGGGAATCGGATCGTGATGAGATCACGATAATGAGATCGATTCACCTTTAAACACATATCCTAAATGATCCCGGTCATAGGTTACTCGAGAGGGACATCGTGATAACCGGATAGATTGGTGTACTGTATACCCGTCCATATGATGGATGCAGCTGGTCTCATAGCTGCTCGTGTAGGGACACTAGGGATACAGTACAGGTGCTCATTGGAGAATGAGTTCACTAATTGATCTGCTTATGGAATGCTGGATGGTTGATGATGCCTTATTGTCAGACAGCGATTCCATAGTCCTAGTGGTGTATCTGGTCCTTAGACTTGAGACACCAAGGATGTCCTGTATGAGTGCTCCACTCTTTGATACCAGACTTATAGGTTTGGCTGTCCCAGATCTAGTACAACTGGTCATTGGGAGTGGTAGTCGACCTTACGAGGGCTATTGAGTGTCGATAGAGGATCATCCACTCTCGGCGTCATGAGAGGAATATCCCATGTGTTCTTGCTCAGACAAATCCCTGGCCAGGGTCATTCGGGTTGAGAGAGAAAGAGTTCTCCGGGAGAATCCGATTAGAGCGAGACTCGAGTAGAAACCGTATGAGTCTGATAGCACCATGCTCGATATACGGTCTCTGGGATATTAGATGGATGAGGGACTATAGGTACACGGTAACTGAGGACAGACAAGTCCAATGGATTGGATTCCCCTGTATCGTCTGGGGACTACGGCGTAGTGGCCTAGTACGTCTGTAGTCGATGAGTCAAGTGAATTATTACAGAGATAATAATTCACTAAGTTAGAAGGAGTTCTGACGGGTATGACTCACGGCCAGCTCGATATTGGGCCTAGAGGGTCACACACATATGGTAGGCATTGCGATGAGTAGAGGTTCAGATATGAGATATTCGACGGAGCCCTTGTCCTATTGGATGCAGATCCAATACCCATTAGAGTAGGACCCATTAGGGTTTGACAGGGGATCTCTATAAATAGGAGGGATTCAGAGCCTCATAGGCTAGAGTCTTTGCTTGCCTTTCCTATTCTCCTCTTCCTCTCCACCTCAGAGCAGGCCTAGAGTCTTGAGGAGCGTCGTCGCAACCCTGCTGTGTGGATCACCGCTAGAGAGGAGGACGCTTGACCTCCTTCACCCTCTCCTAAGGATCTGCAAAGAAACAGGGATATACGATCTCCATAGGTAACGCAATCTATACGCAGTTTCATGTTTCGTGGATTTTTGCGCACCAATCTTCGCACGATGACGAACATCTTTTTGGGAATCGGGAATTTTGTTTTCTTGTTCTTCCGCTGCGCATGTGATGTCGCCCCCATGATTTCCCAACAGTGGTATCAGAGCCAGATTGTTCGTGCGAATGATTGGTTTTGAACTGCGTGTGTTGTGTTTAGGAAGAATTTTGACGTCAAAATCGTTGACGCAAAAACAAGGAAGGGCAGCAACAGTTGCTGCCCTCGATCTGCGTGCGTGCAGCGTAGCCGAAGGCAGGCAGCACAGCGCCGGCGCATGCGCAAGCGCTGTGCCTACAGCAGCCGGCCGGCGGCCTGCTTGCAGCGGGCTTGCGTCCGGCGGGGCTGGCAGCCCGCGGGCAGAGGCGCCTGCGGCCGCTTCTCCCGCGGGGTGAGGCGCCGCAGGGCAGCGGCGCCTGCCGCCGCTGCTTCCGCGGGCGAAACCCCCCCCACAGGGGCGGCCGCCCGGCGGGACAGCACCGCCTGCGGAGGCAGCGGCGCCCGAAGGGGACGCCCACCCGCAGCGGCATCGCCGCCAGCGGGCGTGCCGCCTGCAGGCGAGGGCAGTGCCCTCGCCCCGCCGCACAGGCCGCCGCCGGCAGGGTGGCGGCGGCGGCAGCAGCGAAAAGGGGAAAGGGCATTAGGGTTTTCTGGGCAAAAGACAGTTTTGCCCCTCGCAATTTGAGAACTTCCAGTTTCTATCTTTTGTCCAAATTACGAAAATACCCCTATAAATTTAGAAATTCCCTATATGTCCCTGATTTCAGAAAATATTAATTAATTAAAAGGTTTAGTTGATTATTATTTTTATTATTATCTAGTAGTCCTACATGATGATGATTATTTATACATGTGATGTATGATATGTGGACGGATGATCATAGACCGTGTGATGTGTGTACTTGTGATTATTATTATTGAGGTCTACGAGCCTCCATTATATTTCTCGTTTATTGTCGGGCCTGCGTGCCTATGATTAAGTTGTAATCACATGAGGAGGCGCAGCGGGAGTGTGGATGCGATAGCGAGACCCACGAGACAGACGATCGCGATGCATGAAGATGCATCAAGATATCGACGGAACCGACGAGGACGAGATGGACAATCACAGGGTATGGAGATGCACCGTTGCACACATAGATCTTGATGTGAGTGATTAGGCCTACTGGCTCGGGCCTAATCACATTAGGTTGTGGTCCATGATCATATGGTGTAATTGATTATACACATACTAGATAAGTATATATATTTGCATGCGATGTAGATATATATTAAATATGTATATGTGTGACATGTCATATTAGGAGACCAAATCTTAGAAACATCTCTCGATAATATTAAGTCGGTAAACGTGAGGCAATTAGATTGACCCACGTGGCCTTCCATCGTTATAAGTAGGAACCGATTCCCGGTGTAGGTTGAGTTGGTCGAGTCCCTCGTGACTCACCTATATCGCGATTCGCTATCTTGCTTACGACATAGAGATGTCACCGGTGACCTGAGGGCATGGTATACTTGGTCGAGTCCCTCGAGGGTATATCATCAAATCAGACTCATCTTGTAACGAAGGTGTTGACTTAACCGAGCATCATGGTTGGTCGAGTCCCTCGAGGCCATGGTGATTCGGAGGTCGAACAGGACGGGAATCACAAGGAGTTGTGATCGGCAATAGTTGCCTACCTTTTAGGCTTAGTGTGATTGGTCGAGTCCCTCGAGGTTACACTAAGACACTGATTGGATCTTGATCCCCACTAGAAGTCTGCCGGAGACTTCCGTTTCACGTGCTGGTGTCGCGTGACTCGCTAGTAAAATAGTGGGAGCATATTAAGATAGAAGTCCATATCTTGATAGTTTATTTCTTGCAAAATCTGCATGTTATTCATTTCTGCTGCATCTTTATTTTCAGAAAATGTCGCTTTCAAATCCCTTACGTGGCATACTTGATGTCAACCGCCTCACTGATCCAAATTATACGGATTGGCTCCGTAACTTGAGAATTGTTCTCACAGCGGAGAAAATCGTGTACGTCCTTGATACAGTGATACCTACGCCCGAAGAAGGGGCAAACGAGGATGAGATCGCTCGCTACGTGAAGTACATTGATGACTCCACTCTTGCTCAGTGCTATATGTTGGGCTCTATGACTCCTGAGTTACAGAGACAACATGAAAAGATGGATGCTAGATTCATTCTCCTACATGTTCGCAAATTGTTTGAGGAACAGGGAAGGACTCAACGATATGAGATATCCAAGAGCCTTTTCCGCGTTAGGATGACTGAGGGGACACCGGTTCAGAACCATGTCCTAAAGATGATTGAGTGGATAGAGAAACTCACAGGTCTAGGAATGGTCCTAGAGGATAACTTGTGTGTGGACATTGTGCTTCAGTCCCTACCAGATTCCTTTTCACAGTTCATAATGAATTTTAATATGAACAAGCTTGAGGTGACTCTCCCAGAGCTCCTCAATATGTTGAGGGAGGCAGAGAGTACTATTAAGAATGAGAAGCCAGTTCTCTACACTGGTGAGACCAAAAAGAAAAGGAAAGCAGAAAGATCCCTTAAGAAGGGAAAGGGCAAGGGCAGACCAGGTAAAGCAAAGGTTGCTAAGAAAGACCCAGCAAAGGACAAAGGCCAGTGCTTCCACTGTAGTAAAGATGGGCACTAGAAGAGGAACTGCAAAGAGTACCTTGCAGAAAGGGCGAAACAAGAAGCTTGATGAAGCTTCAGGTACATTCATGATTAGTCTCCATTTGTCAGACTCTTATGATAACACATGGGTATTGGATACCGGTAGTGCTTATCATATATGCAATTCGTTGCAGGTTCTGGCAAGGCCTAGGAGACTAGAGAGAGGCGAGATGAACCTCAAGATGGGTAATGGAGCAAAAGTTGCTGTATTAGCTGTTGGCGAGGTCTCCCTACATCTGCCTAGTGGAGCTTTTATTGCATTAGATGCATGTTATTTTGTTCCTTCTATTATTAAAAACATTATCTCCATTTCATGTTTAAAAGTTAGTGGATATAAATTTGTTTTTGAGAACAATGGTTGTTCGATATTATTAGATGATAAGATCATCATGAAAGGAACATTGCATAATGGTTTATTTATGTTAGACACTACTCCACATATCATGAATGTAAATGTGTCTAAGAGGAAACGAGATGAAGTGGCATTGTAGGCTAGGTCACATCCATGAAAGAAGGATTCAAAAGTTACTAAATGATGGATATCTAGATCCATTCGACTACGTGTCATATGCAACTTGTGAACCTTGCATTCGTGGAAAATTGACCAACTCTCCATTTAGTGGAATTGGAGAGAGAGCCACTGAGTTGTTGGAACTCATACATAGTGATATATGTGGACTCATGTCAACTCATGCCATTGGAGGTTACTCCTACTTCATTACATTTACTGATGATTTCTCAAGGTATGGATATGTGTACTTAATGAAGTACAAATCCGAGGCCTTTGAGAAATTCAGAGAGTATAAGAATGAGGTGGAGAACCAGACTGGAAAGAGTATCAAAACTCTTCGATCAGATCGAGGAGGTGAGTACTTAAGTACAGAGTTTACTCAGTTTCTCAAGGACCATGGGATATTATCCCAATGGACACCTCCTTATACACCTCAGCTCAATGGTGTCTTTGGAAGGAGGAATCGTACGCTATTAGATATGGTACGGTCCATGATGAGTTTCGCTGACCTACCCATCTTATTCTAGGGATATGCCCTAGAGACCACAGCTTACCTTCTGAACAGAGTTCCAACTAAGTCGGTAGTGTCTACACCATATGAGATATGGAAAGGGAAGAAGCCTGATCTTAAGGTTGTTAAGATTTGGGGCTGCCCTGCCCACATTAAAAGACACAACCCCGATAAGTTAGAATCAAGGACAGAGCGATGCAAATTTGTGGGACACCCCAAGGAAACTTGTGGGTATTATTTCTATCATCTCGAGGATCAAAAGGTCTTTGTAGCTAAGAGAGCAGTGTTTCTTGAGAAGGAACACATTCTTGGCGGAGACAGTGGGAGAATGATAGAATTGAGCGAGGTTGGAGAACCAAGCTCAAGCACCACTCTACAGCCCAAGTCTGTTCAGGTACCTAATACATAATTTTCAACTTTACGCAAGTCTGATAGAGTATCTCATCCTCCTGAGAGATATGTGGGACATATTAGAGGAGAGGATGTTGAGGATATTGATCCTCAGACCTACAAGGAGGCTATTATGAGTATAGACTCCGGGAAGTGGCAAGAAGCCATGAATTCTGAGATGGATTCTATGTACTCCAATAAGGTTTGGAACCTAGTTGATGCGCCCGAAGGTATTGTACCCATCGGTTACAAGTGGATCTTTAAGAAAAAGATCGGAGTAGATGGAAAGGTAGAGACCTATAAAGCAAGGCTAGTGGCTAAGGGGTATCGTCAAAGGCAAAGTGTTGACTACGACGAAACCTTCTCACTCGTAACAATGCTAAAATCCATCAGAATTCTATTAGCTATTGCAGCACACTATGATTATGAGATCTGGCAGATGGATGTGAAAACTACATTCCTCAATGGGAACCTCGAGGAGGAGGTGTATATGATGCAACCTGAGGGATTCGTGTCCAAGAACTGCCCAGATAAGGTGTGTAGGTTGCTTAGATCCATTTATGGACTAAAGCAAGCTTTCCGAAGTTGGAACATAAGATTTGATGAGGCAATCAGATCTTATGAACCAAGATGAGCCTTGTGTATACAGAAAGGTAAGTGGGAGCGCTATCACCTTTTTGGTGTTATATGTGGATGACATCCTCATCATTGGGAATGACGTAGGAATGCTATCCACAGTAAAGGCTTGGTTATCTAGACACTTCTCCATGAAGGACGTAGGGGAAGCATCCTATATCTTGGGGATTAGAATCTATAGAGATAGATCCAAAATGATGCTTGGCTTGTCCCAGTCCAGGTACATAGAAACCATTGTCAAAATTTTTGGCATGGAATATTCCAAGAAAGGGCGAACATGGATATGATACCTTATGCCTCGGCAATAGGGTCTATCATGTATGCCATGCTATGTACTAGGCCAGATATAGCGCATGCTCTGAGTGTCACGAGCAGGTATCAGGCGGATCCAGGCTTGGAGCACTGGAAAGCAGTAAAGTGTATCCTTAAGTACTTGAGAAGGACTAAGGATCTTTTACTAGTATATGGAGGTAATAGCCTTAAGGTTGAAGGCTACACAGACTCAAGTTTTCAGTCTGATGTCGATGATAGCAAGTCGAATTCAAGGTATGTGTACACCTTGAATGGAGGAGCAGTATGTTGGAAGAGTTCCAAGCAAGATACCACTGTTGACTCGACCACAGAGGCATAGTACATTGCTGCATTAGATGTAGCAAAGGAGGGAGTCTGGTTGAAGAAGTTCATTACAGATTTGGGAGTCGTGCCGGGTAGCGAGGAGCCGATTTTCTTATATTGCAACAACTATGGGACGATTACTCAAATAAGGGAACCTGGGTCTCATCAGAAGTGTTTTGAGGAGGTTCCAGCTTATCAGAGAGATCGTAACCCGAGGAGATGTAGCAGTAGAAAGAGTTCCATCCGAAGATAACATTGCAGATCTACTAACAAAACCGTTGTCTCAGATTGTCTTTGAGCGTCACAGGGGTCTGATGGGGATCAGACACAAAGGTGATTGACTTTAGGTCAAGTGGGAGATTGCTAGTCATAGGTGCCCAGCAAGCCAATCACGTGAGTGATGGCACGTGTGACTTGATACAGAATCTTTTTGCTTATTATATTTTGGCATATATCACTTTATAACTATTGCATAAATGCATACATATATTGTGATGTCCTTGGATTTGTGCAATGGGAATCGGATCGTGATGAGATCACGATAATGAGATCGATTCACCTTTAAACACATATCCTAAATGATCCCGGTCATAGGTTACTCGAGAGGGACATCGTGATAACCGGATATATTGGTGTACTGTATACCCGTCCATATGATGGATGCAGCTGGTCTCATAGCTGCTCGTGTAGGGACACTAGGGATACAGTACAGGTGCTCATTGGAGAATGAGTTCACTGATTGATCCGCTTATGGAATGCTGGATGGTTGATGATGCCTTATTGTCAGACAGCGATTCCGTAGTCCTAGTGGTGTATCTGGTCCTTAGACTTGAGACACCAAGGATGTCCTGTATGAGTGCTCCACTCTTTGATACCAGACTTATAGGTTTGGTTGTCCCAGATCTAGTACAGCTGGTCATTGGGAGTGGTAGTCGACCATACGAGGGCTATTGAGTGTCGATAGAGGATCATCCACTCTCGGCGTCATGAGAGGAATATCCCATGTGTTCTTGCTCAGACAAATCCCTAGCCAGGGTCATTCGGGTTGAGAGAGAAAGAGTTCTCCGGGAGAATCCGATTAGAGCGAGACTCGAGTAGAAACCGTATGAGTCTGATAGCACCATGCTCGATATACGGTCTCTGGGATATTAGATGGATGAGGGACTATAGGTACACGGTAACTGAGGACAGACAGGTCCAATGGATTGGATTCCCCTGTATCGTTTGGGGACTACGGCGCAATGGCCTAGTACGTCCGTAGTCGATGAGTCAAGTGAATTATTACAGAGATAATAATTCACTGAGTTAGAAGGAGTTCTGACGGGTATGACTCACGGCCAGCTCGATATTGGGCCTAGAGGGTCACACACATATGGTAGGCATTGCGATGAGTAGAGGTCAGATATGAGATATCCGACGAAGCCCTTGTCCTATTGGATGCAGATCCAATACCCATTAGGGTAGGACCCATTAGGGTTTGACAGGGGATCTCTATAAATAGGAGGGATTCAGAGCCTCATAGGCTAAAGTCTTTGCTTGCCTTTCCTATTCTCCTCTTCCTCTCCACCTCAGAGCAGGCCTGGAGTCTTGAGGAGCGTCGTCGCAACCCTGCTGTGTGGATCACCGCTAGAGAAGAGGACGCTTGACCTCCTTCACCCTCTCCTAAGGATCTGCAAAGAAACAGGGATATACGATCTCCCTAGGTAACACAATCTATACGTAGTTTCATGTTTCGTGGATTTTTGCGCACCAATCTTCGTACGACGACGAACATCGTTTTGGGAATCGGGGATTTTGTTTTCTTGTTCTTCCGCTGCGCATGTGATGTCGCCCCCATGATTTCCCAACAGAAAGAGCATGGTATTTATAGACTCCAAATGGCAAAAATAGAGCCAAAAAAGGTTCAATCCCAGGTTTCCCGTGTCCTGGCATACCACCGTCATTACTGGGCGATACCACCATCTGCCAAACTAATAATTGGTGATACCACCACTTGTCAGTCTAACACTGGGTAGTACTACCTATTACGATCAATACAACACTAAGAAGGGGGCGTGAATTAGTGCTTCGATAAAAATCACGTCGGTTCTGAAATTCATCTTGATCGATAAAATCGTTATCGGAAAGATACTAACTTAAAAGCATACGAAAGCATAGTAAGATTAAGAAATCAGCTTGTAATATAAAGAAAAGATATAAAGTGAATGCAAACCAGATTTTTATAGTAGTTCGGTCGTCGTGACCTACATCCACTCCCAATTCCTCTTTACTCGAGGCAACCGGCTTCCACTACCGATCTTCCTTTAATGGGCGAAGATCAACTACCCTTTTACACTATTTTCTCATTTTCACAGGCTTAGGAGAGAACTTTTACACCTCTCTTTGAGACCTCACTCCTCCCTTAGAATCCTTCTAACTTTAGGAGGAAGAGACTCACTGATCTAGTGAGATTACAATTTTTATTTAAGTATTCTTTCCTCCTCTTTTGCTTAAATTCGTGTATCTCCATGTAGGAATAATTGGGGTATTTATAGACCCTAAATGACTTTAAAATTGGAGCCAAAAAAGGTCTCATCCTGGGTTTCCTAAGTCCTAGCGATACCATCGCTTGACACTAGGTGGTACCATTGCCTAGTCTGGCGGTGCTACCGCCTGACATAGGCTTGGAGCATGTGTCTCGGAGACTGAGCCACTAGCAGTGCCACCGCCTAGACTGATGGTGCTACCGCTTAACCTAACTTTTGGGTCACTGAATAAGCCTTTCTCTTAGCCCAAAACAGCCCCAATTCGAGCCCAGTTGGCCCATAATTAAGTTGGCTTAATTATATTCTAAATGAACCTAATTATGATGTAAACTAACTCGATCTAGACAAATTATTACAAAGCATGAATCATCTGTTGTCCGACATGTCATTGGTTCTTCTAGCGCTTCGTCTGATCCTTTAACGCATCGTCGTCTCCTTCGACGTATTGCCCAATCGGCATGTTGATACTCACAACTTATGATCTCCTTGGCGTAATGTCCGATCTTTCGGCCCGATGCCCGAATTCACGACACGAAGCCTTTTGCTGACATGTCGACCATTCCTCTGGTCCAACGTCCAATCTTCTGACATGTTCAATTCCAGCCCAACATTTGATTCCTCCTGCATCAATCAATTTGCCTCTTTTAATTGAAGCTAGTCTTGCATAACTTAAAATGCATATTAGATCATAACATTATCAATTGGTTTCATCATCAAAATTCGAGATTCAACACCACCACCCAGTCTGGGTGGTATCATCACCTAGTCTAATTGGTACTATCACTTGACACTTTACACTGATAGTACTACTACTAGTCTAAGCAATACGACCGCCTAACATAGCCTAGAAGACTATGTCTGGGCGGTACCACTACCTAGTCAATGCTTGGGAGACTGAGCTTATAGCAGTTTAGAATATAATTAGGCCAACTCAATTAGGAGCCAACTAGGCCTAAGTTTGGGCTGTGTTGGACCAGGTGAAAGGCCCAAATAGGTGAAATCGTCGTGGCACAGTCTACAAGACTTTGTCAAGCGGCGGTACCGCCCAGACACAGCCTCCTAGATGGTGGTACTATTAGGCTAGGTGGTGTTATCGCCTAGTGGTAGGGTGCTAGGCGATGGTACTATCCAGTGTCAATGCTGTAGGTGATGGTACTGCCCAACATAAGCGGTGGTACCGCCAGGACCCGGGAAACCTAGGATGAGACACTTTTAGGCTCTAAGTTTGAATCCACTTGAGACCTATAAATACTCCTTTTAACCCTAGTTAACATACACAAGAATTGAGAGCAAAAAAGGAAGAAAATGCTGTTGTAATCTTATGTGAACTCCTCTCAAACTCGAAGTGTGAACTCCTCTTAAACTCGAAGTGTTAGTGTGGTTTAAGAGAGGAGTGAGTGAGGGTATAAATGTTATCTTCTGAGCTTGTCAAAAGAAGAATAGAGCTGTAAAAAAGAGGTTGGTCTTTGCCTATTGAAGGAAGACCGTTAGTGGATACTAGTAGCCCCGACGGAAGAATAATCGAGAGTGGATGTAGGTCATAATGACTGAATCACTATAAAATCTGATTTGCATTTCTGTTTTGCTATTTACATTTATTGCAAATTGTTGTACTTCCTCGTTACTTTAGTTGCACATTCTTATGAACACATTTTAAGTTAACATATTTCCGAAATCAATTTTAATCATATGAAGTTTTCTGAACCAACATAATTTTAGTGCCGACTCGATCCTAATACAGTTTTCTTCTCTTCTTTTCTTTTTTTCCTTTCTTCCTCTCTTTTTTCTTTCCGTTTTTCCTTTCTTTTGTTCTCTTTTCTTTCTTATCTATTATTCTTTTCTTTTTACTCCTCTCTTTTCCTCCCTTCTCTTTCTTTCTTCTCTCTTTCCCTTCTTCTGTAACAGCCACAGCCCTTCTTCCCTCTCCTTCTCTCCTTCCTTTCTCTTCCTCTCTCACAACCGCAGCTGCCACCTTCTTTTCCTTTCCTCCTCTGCTTTCTCCCTTCGCCTTCTTCCTATTTCTCTCTTCTCCCGCAGCCACCACCTCTTCTTCCTTTCCTCCTCTGCTTTCTCCCTTCTCCATCTTCCTCTCTCTCTTCTCTTTCTTCTATCTTTCTCCCTAAACTGCTGCCAGTTGGGGATGGAGGAGCAAGGAAAAAACAGAATACTACGATACGAGTAAAAAGAATCCTTTTGACTCAAGAAAACTGATGTAGTATTAAAAACAGGAGAATTGATAAGAACACTTACAAGATACCAAATGCACACAGACTCTCTATCTTTCTCTACTTCTATGCCTTGCTACATGAACTACGGTCCTATTTATAAGACCTAGTGACAACCACCCTATAACTACTAGATCATGAGGTAGTTATTGAAACCACCTTATAACTACTAGATCATGATTGAAGTGGTTATTGAAATCATTATATAACCACTAGATCATGATAACAATCTAGATTGATAACTATGAATCAGATCTCAACACTCTCCCTTGATTCATAGTTGCATACACCAATTTGCAACATAAGATAAACATGCTTTCGAACTGGAAGTGATTTGGTGAGGATATCCACAACTTGTTCATTCGTTCCATAATACTTCATTGTTATGGCTCCACTTGCCTGAAGTACTCTTTCGATCATCTAAAGCTCATGCACAATCACTATCAGTGAAACCAAATAATTTGCATTTAAATTTTGTTTTGAACATCCATTTTAACCCAATCGCTTTCTTTTCTTTCGGTAGATCCATTAGCTCCCAAGTTTCATTTTTCTCAACTGACTTGATTTCCTCTTTCATTGCTTTTCTCTATTCCTCTTTTTTAACTGCTTCCTCAAAAGTTGTCGAATCTGAAATAAACAAAGCAAATGTTGAGTTATAAATTTCTGTCAATGATCTGAAATTTCTTGGAGGGGTTTCATCTAAGGAATCCGAATTTGAACTGCTATTGGGTGAGGTTGACGATGAATTTGTTGGAGCAGGATCTGTCACTTGATTCTGCGGAGTGTCTAGTTCTGCTGGAATCTGCATTTGTGTTTCACCTTTATTGGTCTCCCAATTCCAACTTACCCTTTCATCAAACATAACATTTCTGTTAATAATAACTTTGCCACTAACAGGGTTATATAATCGATATGCTTTCGATTGTAAAGAATAACCAATTAAAATATATTTTTCAGATTTTTCATTAATTTTGTGATGATTTTGTGAATTCACCAAAGCATAAGCAATACAACTAAAAATTCTTAGATGTCTAACACTTGGTTTCATACCATACCAAGCCTCAAAAGGAGTTCGATTCATAACAGCCTTTGTTGGTGAAATATTCAACAAATAAACTGTTGTTACAACTGCTTCTGCCCAAAACTGATTTGGAAGATGTTTTCCTTTAAGCAAACTTCTTGCCATTTCAACGATAGTCCGATTCTTACGTTCAGCTACACCATTTTGCTCCGGTGTATATGGTGCTGTCAATTCTCTATGAATACCATTTTCTTCACAAAAAGAACTAAACTCATTAGATAAAAATTCACCACCTCTATCTGTCCGAAGTGTCTTTATATATCTACCACTTTGTCTTTCTACAAGTGCCTTAAACTTTCAAAAATTATCAAATGTTTCAGATTTCAATTTCAAAAAATATACCCAACTCATGTGATTATAATCATCCGTAAACAATAAAAAATATTGACTTCCACAAAATGATTTTGTATTCATAGGTCCACATAAGTCAGCATAAATTAATTCAAGACAATTGGATGCTCTCCATGCTTTTCCAATAGGAAATAGTTTTTTACTTTGTTTCCCATAAATACATCCTTCACATACATCAAGTGTATTAATCTTGGGCAATCCGAAAACCATTCCTTTTTGACTTAACAACCTTAAACCTTTAATGTTAAGGTGTCCATATCTTAAATACCATAAACTAGACTCATTTTTTTGAGTTGTGATAAGCGCATGCCTTTCAATATTTGACACATCAAGTGAAAACATCTTGTTTTGTGTCATGCAAACATTTACTATAATCAAACTATATTTTTTTTATATCTAATAGTACATGAACTATTATCAAATATTACTAAATATCCATCATCTACTAATTGTCCAACACTCAACAAGTTATGTGATAAAGTGGGAACAAAGAAAATATTATCAAGGTATTTTACCTTCCCTTGATTTGTCTTCACCTCAATTGTTCCTTTCCCTTCCACTTGGATTTGCTTGTTATCTCCAAGTCTAATATTCAACTTGTGAGTCTCATAAATATCTCTAAATATTAATTTTATGCCTAACATATGATTAGAACATCCACTATCCAAAAACCAAATATCATTTGAGATATTATGAACTTGTGAATGAGTCATAAATAACTTACTATTTTCTTCATTTTTCTCCACATAGCTTGCTTGCTTTTCTCTTTTCCATCAATCTGTCTTCATGTGACCAAACTTTTTATAATAGTAACATTGAATTCCACTTTTGTAATTTTTTTGATCATAATTTGATTGCCCTTGTTCATCAAAGTGTCCTCTTCCTCTACCATTTCCTCTACCACGAAATCCTCCTCCGCCACGTCCTCTTCCTGCTGATTTTTTGTCTTCTTTTAAAGTAGAAGACTCTCCCTTAACCTGAAATGCTTTTTCTTCACTTTTTTCAAATGACCTGTTCAACCTTACTTTATGTACTTGCAAGGAACCCATTAGTTCATCAAATGAATAAGTAGATAAATCTTTTGATTCCTCAATTACGGTAACAACATGATCAAATTTCGGAGTTAAACTTCTCATGATCAAATTTCGGAGTTAAACTTCTCAAAACTTTTGCAACAATTATATGATCAGGAAGATGTTCACCATAAGATTTGATTTGACTAACAATTTCAGTCGCTCGAGAAAGAAAATCTTGCACCGATTCATTGCTTTTCATGAACAAAATTTCAAACTCACGACAGAGGGTTTGGAGTTTTACCGTAATCACCCTTGATGAGCCTTGAAATTCATTTTGAAGTATCAACCAGGCTTGCTTTGAGGTTGTCGCTGCTACAATTCTTGAGAAGATCGTCTCATGTACAACTTGTTGAATGAAGAACAATGCCTTTGAGTCCTTCTTTCTATTCTCCCTCAGCCTGATTTTGTCATCTGGATCTGCATATCCATTCTCTATTAAGTCCCAAAGATCTTGAGACTTGAATAGAGTCTTTATCTTGATATTCTAAAATTCATAGCTTTTGCCCGAGAAGATAGGGATAAATTCATAGCTTTTGCCCGAGAAGATAGGGATAAGGGGTTGAGACATGAAATTGCCATTGAAAGCCATAATGCCCAGTTCAGATTGAAACTAGGCTCTGATACCACAAATGTTGGGGATGGAGGAGCAAGGAAAAAACAAATACTACGATACGAGTAAAAAGAATCCTTTTGACTCAAGAAAAGTGACGTAGTATTAAAAACAGGAGAATTGATAAGAACACTTACAATATACCAAATGCACACAGACTCTCTATCTTTCTCTACTTCTATGCCTTGCTACATGAATTACGGTCCTATTTATAGGACCTAGTGACAACCACCCTATAACTACTAGATCATGAGGTAGTTATTGAAACCACCTTATAACTACTAGATCATGATTGAAGTGGTTATTGAAATCATTATGTAACCACTAGATCATGATAACAATCTAGATAGATAACTATGAATCAGATCTCAACACTGCCCCTTCTTCCCTCTCCTTTCTTTCTCTCCTTCCTCCCTTTTACTTCTTCCGTTCTCCTCTTCTCCCACGACCACGGCCCTAACCGCAGCCGCAACCTCCTCTTCTCTTCTTCTTCCCTTCTTCCTCTCCTTCCCTTCTCCCCCAGCGCAACCTTCTCTCCTCTTCTCTCCTTCTTCCCCTTCTCTTCCTCTCTTCTTCCTCTCCTTCCCTTCTCCTCCACCGACTTACCTCCTGCAAAGGTGCGTGGGAGGCGGTGGGATGAAATGCACTTTTTCTTTTGGTAACTTTTACAGTTTATCCTTTTAATATTTATATTTATAATACTAAAACATTATATTCTTCTCTTTAAATAAAGATTTAAGTTTTATAAATTTTACCTATGTAATCTAAAAATTAATCAAGATTGATATATCATCAAATGCATCAATATTTTAAATTATATAAAAATTTAATAATATTTTTCATCTTATATAGTGATCCTCGAACATAAATACTTCTACTATATCCTAAATATTAAGATAATTTAACTTTGCATTAAAGTCCGTTAGAATATTTAGATTTTTTATATTATATTATATGTAAATGTCATGTACTTAAATGCAAATCAAATTTATGTCTTTAAATTTAATTTTTTATATTATCATATCGAAAATATGTGCATATTATTTATCATATTCATAAAACGTAATTATCATAAATTATATCATAAAACCAAGATAACATATATATATATATATATATATATATATATATATATATATATATATATATATATATATATATATATATATATATATATATATATATATATATATATATATTTATTTATTTATTTATTTATATATATATATTATTTATGCTTCTATTGACGTGCTAGTTATAATTTAATATGTGTGAGACTCGAGCATTATATTATTATCATAATTTAATCTCATATTTAAATCTACTAAACTTATTACGTTATGTTTAAAATAAATATTAATACTTATGTATATATAGAACACTAAGAATAATATTTTTAGAAATCATGTATATTAATCTTAAAAATAAAAAATATGAGCATGTCATTTATCATATTTATAAGTCATAAATATTTCAAATCATATCACTAGGTGAGGGTAACATATACATATTATTTTTTATTTTATAGACATATTAAGTGTAGTTCAATGTGGGTAAGACTCGTGCACTCCATTTTTCTTCTCTCCTCTCTAACTTTTTTTTGTTTCTTCTTAATCTCTCTCTCAACATGATATTAAAGTGGGTTTAATCGTCAAGATCAAATTAGATCTTGAAGAGATAGATCAAGAGAGAGAATGATCCACCCTAAGAGAGAGGTGTGAGATCTAAGAGAATAGTAAATGTTGTGAGTACCTATTTTATCCCATCGAAAATCCTGATTAGATCCTATTAGATTGAAAAAATAAATCTATAGTGAGAGAAATAACACTATTTAGAGAGAGAAATAATATTGTAAAGAAAGCAATAAGCCTATTTAGAGAGAGAAATAGCAATATAGAGAGAAATGATTCTTTTTAAAGAGAAAAATTCTATTTTTAATAGAAAAATAATAGAGAGAGAGAAAATATGAAGAGAGAAAAAGTATAGAAAGAGAAAATCCAAGGATAGAGAAACTATAGAGAGAAGAATTCTTACAGCAACACTAGTGATATCAACCACAAGATAATCCACATGGTTTCCTTCAATAATATAATTTAACCTCAAATTCTTTGATTCACTAGTAAAAACTATTATTACTTGAGCATCTAAATAAAGGTATTTTTTAAATATCAAGATATTTGAGATATTATTAACAAAGGTTTTACATAGTCTAGTAAAAAAAAAAAAAAATTTCTACACCCCAAATCAAAAGGTCGAGATCAAATATCATAGAAAAAAAAATCAGAAAGGCTCTTACCTTTATTTATTAAGCAGTAGAACCCAATATCTTTGAGAAGGATCTCCGTAACCAAAACTTCACATGATGCTCTATCTACTCAATACCTTTAAGAATATTTATCAAGGCATGACTAAGGTGAAGAAAGTATACCTACAAGCACTGAGATCAAAGTTTAAAAGTTTGAAGATGAATCAAAGTGAATCTATCTCAGATGATTTTTCTCGTACTTTGGTTTTCACGAATAAGATGAAAACCAATGGTGAAGAGGTTAGTGACAATAAAATTTTGGAAAAGATTCTTATATCACTAACATCTCAATGAGTATATATAGTTTATTTGATCAAGAAATCCAAAGATCTTAAGAAGATAGACAATGATGAATTAATGGGTTCTTTGATGGTCCGAGAACCAATAAATATGTATAACTAAACAGGTTCTATAATAAAAAACACCACCACCTTGATAAAAGAATATATAAAGGTCGAGGCAAAAAGGCAAAGATAACAATTAAGGCAGAGACAAGGGTACTAATAAAAATTAAAAATAATAATAATATTTAGTCCTCCAATTGCCTGCTGATAAAACATTTTCAGATTAATAACATCTCGATCAGTACACTTGATTCCATATTCTCTGGTGACTTTTATTGTAACATACACAGTTGTTTTATGCTATCTAAGGTGTCACAGCATTGCCAAAGCTTCCATTAATTAATGGAACAGTCCTGTCTTCACACACCCCAACCAAGCCTCATTCCTATCCTGAGTTGTATAAACCCTAATCTTTACAAACGACACCTTCCCCACCATGTGCTCTACTTCATCACTGTTCCAACACTTTTGCTCAGAATCAAACAACCTCTCTCTTTCTGTACTTCCCTACTCCACTAGCTGTTCATGTCTGAACGAACTTGGGTCAGATCCAGCATCCCAACGAAGAAGAAGACAAAGCCACTCCCTTTGAATACTCTATCTTGTGTCACAGACCTCTCTTGCATGCAGCCTCCACCTTCACATCTCTTATATTCTTCTGTTGCCTTTCCATGATATATATACTCTCTGGAGTTCATTAGGGTTTCAGTGAAGTGGTTTATGCTGCAGATAATGCGGTCATGCAGCAGAAGGAACAAAAGAGCAGCGAAGAAGGCGGTCGAGGTTATTCTCTTCGATGTTGTCAATGGAGGATGCATGGTGAGCTACTACTATAATGGTGTGATTCCCTGGTGTTATCGGATTTGGAGCCTTGCAAGGGGGAGAAAAGCCAGAAGCAATGCTCTTAAATGCAGCAGAAAAGGGAATCCGTGTACTGATGCTTTTGGAGTTGCACATTCTAAACAAGACCCAGATTTATAGGGTTTGATTCGACTGGCCGAATGTGTCAGTGAGTGAACTTATTAGGCTGGAAATGTAGGAGCAGAAAGAAAGCCAATCGATCTCACCACTTCCCATGCACACTAAATCTCAGATTTTTCTGTTTCTTATGTTAGAAGATATTTATGTTTGATGAGAGATTGAAAAAAACACTAAGAAAATAATTATATGAGTCCAACTCATAATTTATTAGTTTAAATTTTCAGATTGAATTGATATTTGACTTAATATATATTAATCCTGACTAGTTTAATTCACTCATCTCTTTTGAGTTGTTGAGTCTCACTCACTCAAACAAAAATGTATAGAAAAGAAAGAATAAATGACTCCACTTAATTGCATGCAAAGTATTAATCTTCTCCTCTGTGTTTATGGACAAAATTAAGACACTAAAAAGAAGTAAAAAGCATATATGCCATATTCAAATTCCTTCACTCATGCAAAAAAAAAAAAAGCAATCTGTTTTGTCTATGTTATGACAAAAATATATATTTCTAGAACATATACATTTAAATAATTGAATTCTTCCTTGTATAATTGATAGTTTGCCATCATGTGTTTCTGCAATTTAAGGAGATGTTTACTAGAAAGAAATAATTAGAATATTGTGATCTCATGGAAACCTATTTGATCCTTTCTAAAATGTTCATTATGCAAGAAGTGGATGGTTTGTCACTTTGGTCTAACATTAGAAAAAGAAATCCTTAGAACAAACACATTCTTTCAGTAGATCTGAAAGACAAAATCCTTATTATGTTAATGATTGTCTTTCTCGAAAAAACAAAATTCTATTATCAGATCTTTAATAGTTATTTGAAATAAATCAGATCTTTAAGGTGCAACAGCATCTCTCTCTCTCTCTCTCTCTCTCTCGGTCTCGGCTTGTAGATAATCACTATATATCCCTATGCAAGCAATCCTTAGTCATAGAGAAGATGATGTTTTATTCTAATTGTTCTACATCCATATTCTCATAGTTAAAATATCTAACTAAGGAGAAAATTTGAGTTCCAAGGAATATGAGAAGAGAAAGGGAGAAGAGACCTCACAATTAGAAAGATAATTGAGATAACTAAGAACACAAGGTTAATATACATACTGATGAAAGCAGAAGAGATCCAAATTCTAGTTGACTTTGGGAGCATCTCCAAGCCTGAGCTCAAGATCCAACTCTTCAACTGTGTCATGGTTTAGTGCCTCAGGTTGAACTCGTTGCTGATCACAAGAAAAGGATTTCATGAAGAAAACAGGCGTTGTCTCAGTTCTTCTTCTCTTGTTACGGTTCTGCTCCTCATCGTCACAGGCTTTCTCGGACCCCAAGTTTTCCACCCCGAGCTTCAGCTGTGGGCCGAGAACCAGATGGAGAGGTGTAGAATGCTCCATGGAACCAGCTCTGGATGAAGAGAAGGAAGGGGAGAACACGGCGTCCTCAGTCCAATTTCCTTTGGTGGCTGCAGCAGGAACCCTAGGAGGGACAGATGATGCTGGAACGCCAGAATTAGGGTTAGGGTTAACCTGCGGTGGATGCTCTGAGGCCATGGCCACCATTAAGCAAGGATTTGGATGCTGTTGGTCTTCGCCAGCTTCTCCGCCGACGCTCGAACATTGCCTGAGCCTGGCTCTATCCCTTCGGTGCACGTTCATGTGCCCACCGAGAGCTTGTGCTGACCGGAACTCTCGTCTGCAAAAGCTGCATGAATAAGATCTCGGAGGCCACACGCAGCCTCCCAAGTGGCCTGCAGCGTCTTCGGCGAAGGCTTTCTCCTCCCATGATTGGTTGTAGGAAGATCCAAAGAAGAGTCTATGGATCTGAGTGCTGAGGTGAGGCCTGCTGCTGTAGTTTGCTCTTGCCCACATCCAACATCTCGCTTGCTCCATACCTCTCGTTCCTGGATGAAGATCTTGACGAGCTGCCCACTACTCAGCTGCTATGCCGGTGTGCTGCCATCGAAAAGCGTAGAGAAAGAGGGATATAGTTGGAGCAGCAGAGCGTCGGCATCCAAGTTGAAGACAAGGAAAGGTACATGGGAATCTATGGAGGAAATGCAAGGCTAGAGAGTCTCTTCATGGTAAACTTGGAGGCCCTCTTTCGCTTGTCATGACGCTTCTGATTCTATCGGTAGAGTTTGCTTTCCACCATCAGCAGCGATTGATCCCACCCACAACTCAGCTTGTTTTGTCCATTATAGCAGTTCAAGGTTGTTTCTTCCGATAAAGAGTGGAGGTAAATATGCATCACACGATTCTCTGATGAAGAATGGGACAGCCTTTCAATTGTGGTCTGACTTTGGATTAACTGGTCAGATTTTTGGAGTCTGTGTTTTAATTTAAGTATAAAAAAACTTTTATATGTCAAAGAAAAAAGAATCTTAAAAATTAGGGTTTAGTTATCTTATTGATACTCGATCTATCTAAGGTATTTGGTGTTCTTAAGGTTTCACGGTGTTTATGCGAGAACATCTATATAAAGATTTGTGTAGCCCAAAAGAATTTATAGTTTGGTAAAAAATTTATTTGTTTTTCGTAGATATAGACAAAGAGTGTCAAGTTAAGTAAATCTTATGTTGATTACTTTTTAGATTTACGAAAAAAAATATATATTTTCATGAACATGAAATCATCTTGCTTTGATAATCAACCTACTAAATTGTGCATCATTTTTTGGATTGGAATTTTCGTGGTAGTGCATGCACTTGAGTATTCAACTGCTTCTTCCAGATTAGGTTAACTAAATCTAATAAGAAAAGATATTGATATCCACCTCATAGAGATTGGCATCTTCTCCTCAATAAAAAAAGGATAAACTTGATAGCAGATGAGATTTGAGAAAATCTCTCTTCTCTATTAGAAATCTTCTAATAGAAATCCTCTAACATGGTAACGGAGCAATAACCCTAGTAATCTGAGGGCTATATCTCGCTTCAGAACCACGGTAACAAAGTATTCCTCTTCAAGGAGAACCTCGGCAGTAGTAGTGCCCTCGAGGAGGGCGAGTTCGAGAAGCCCGTCCATACGTACACCTACGTCGCTGCCTGTGTACACCTGCGCCGCTATTCTTCTCCTTCGATTGTAAAAGGCAGCGCCACTGTGTCACAGCACTGCTACTCCTCCCCTTCTAGTCTCACCAGAGGCCGACAGGACTCCTCCACCATGCAGCAGCTTCCTTTGTTACATAATCATAACGAAGTTACAACTGTGTTCTCAACCGTATATCAAGTACAAGGTCTGCATACTCCTCAACTAGTTGGCTCCGTCGAACGTAAACATCGGCATATAGTAGAAACTAGGCTCACACTTCTACATTAGGCTTCTATGCCTTCAACTTTTTGGACAGTAGCCTTTCAAACTGCTGTCTACCTTATTAATCGAATGCCTACCCCAGTATTACAATACTAGTCCCCCTTTGACACACTATTTCATAAACCCCCCTAACCTTCGTAAACTTAGAGTGTTCGGTGGTCTATGTTATCCTTGGTTACGCCCTTATACCTCTCATAAGTTAATATCACGATCTACTCCTTGTATCTTTGTTACTCACTTGAACATAATGCTTTCCGTCGCTATAATCTCAACACTCACAATATCACGTCATGTTGTTTTTATTGAGTCTAACTTTCTTTTCCAAAACCTTCACTCTCTTGCCATGCGGACCACTTCATTATCTCACTAGAGTATACCTCCGGTCCAATCGAATGAGCCTCTTATAACATCATCCAATTCCTCCCCTCCTGATCCACACTATACTATTCCAATTCAGCAATTGCCCATTCCTTCTATTTCTACTCCACTCCTCTCTTCCCCAATTGATGGGGTAATATGTTCCAGAACACAACCATTATCTTTACCTCCTTCTCGACCAAGTGCCCATGATGTGTCTCCACTTGACCTGACTTGTGCCACTGACCCTCAACCGCTTATTCCACCAACACTGCCTCCCAATCTTGTAGTCTCCAACCATCCTATGACCATATGCTCTAAGAGTGGTATTTTCAAACCACGTTATGTCCTTAACCTACATGCTATCATGGATTCATCATCCCCCACTATTGAACCCACCACCTTCACTCAAGCCCAAAAATCTCTACATTGACATACTGCCATGTATGAGGAATATAATGCCCTCCTCCATAACTGAACATGGGATCTAATACCCTTTCATCATTCATAAAACATCATCGGGTGTAAGTGGGTCTTTCAAATTAAGCGGAACCCAGATGGCTCTATTGCCCGATATAAGGCACGTCTCATCGCCAAATGGTTTCATCAACGACCTGGAGTTGATTTCACTGAGACATTTAGTCCTATTGTTAAGCCCACTACAATCTGGCTTATCTTGAGTCTGGCTACCACTAAAGGCTAGAAATTACGACAATTGGATGTTAATAATACCTTTTTATAGGAGTCTCTAATCAAAGAAATTTTTATGCAACAATCTCCTGGTTTCACTCATGCTCAGTATCCAAAGCATGTTTGCAAACTTCGGAAAGCCATTTATGGACTTTGTTAGGCTCTAAAAGCTTGGTACACTGAACTTAGCTCCTTTTTGACTTCCGTTGGCTTTCTCAACTCCAAATCTAATACTTCATTATTTCTACGACACCACCATGGAGACATAATATATATTCTAGTATATATGGATGATATTATTGTCACAGGCAACAATCCCATCAAAATCCAAGCATTCATCAAACAGCTGGCTGATCGATTCTCGCTTAAAGATATAGAACCCTTGAACTACTTTTTGGGCATCGAAGCTATAATCACATCTTCAGGTCTCTTTTTATCGTAACGAAAGTACATTCAAGATTTGTTATTAAAGACAAACATGTAGGATGCAAATGCAGTTACCACTCCCCTCTCTACTAGTGGTTCTCTCAAATTATCGGATGGAAGTTCTGCAATGGAACCTACTCAATACTGCCAAGTTGTTGATTCTTTACAGTACTTAGCTCTCACTCGTCCAAACATCTCCTTTGCAGTGAAAAAATTATCATAATTTATGCAGCAACCGTCTACTATGCACTGGTTTGCGGTCAAGAGGATTTTGCAATATATTAAAGGGACCCTCAATCATGGTCTCTTTCTTCGTAAACACTCTCCACTTCATCTTCATGCATTTGCCGATGCTGATTGAGTAGGCAACCTTGATGATAGAATATCCACATCGGGGTATATTATCTTCTTTGGCGTTAATCCAATCAGTTGGAGTTCTAAGAAGCGAAAGATAGTCGCACGGTCTACAACTGAAGCTGAATACCGTGTCATTGCCACTGCTATTGTAGAACTCAATTGGATCACAAATCTACTCCAAGAACTCAACATCAATTCCACTCCTATAATATATTGTGATAATGTCGGAGCTACCTATCTGTGCGCTAATCCGGTGTTCCACTCCCGTATGAAACATATTACCATCGACTTCCAATTTGTGCGCGATCAAGTTGTCCGCCGTCAACTTCGTGTTTCTCATATCCATACGGCTGATCAATTAGCCGACTCACTCATGAAGTATCTAGCTTGTAAAATTTTTGCATTACATCGGTTCAGGATTGGTTTTCTTAATAGGAGCATCATCTTGCGGGGGCCTAATAGTAGATGAGATTTCCTTAATTGTTTAAGGAAATCTCTTGAGAAAAATTCTTTAGAGAAAAATCTTCTCTCCTAATCTGTATAAATAGGAGAGGAACATATTAATACAAATTAGACGATCACTCTCTCTCTCTCTTCCTTCTTCTAGAGGGATCTTCTGTAAACAGTAATTAAAGAGTAGGAAGAAAGAACAGTGGCCTTCGTTGCAGCTATCAGTGTGTTAAAGACAACTACTACATGTGTGTGTGTTTCTATTGGACAAGAAAGCTACTGCTAATTGTTACAAGCATGCTTTTTCATGACTGTTTGTTCTGTGTACTGAATTCGAACAGTCCTCTGTTTGCCATAAAATGTTCTCTTCCCTTCCTTCATCACAGTAATATTCCTTCATCTAATGATCTCATCACAAGCTTTGTTACTGAATGTTAGGTGACAGTGTACTTTATAGACCTTAAGCTTTTGCATAAGAGTGAGTGAATGTTTGTTCTTCAAGGAATCGAACAGGCGGCGGCCTACAAAACTAGGATTTAAAGTACATAATTGTCAGTTTGAATTGTGTTCTTTTCTTCTTGTGATCCAGATGGACATGAATTAACAACAGTTCAAAGTATTTAGTGGTCTCGGTAGATGGCACCAAATTAGGTTTCCATTGTTTTGATTCTTGCTGTACTTCTTTTTCCTAGAAATTATTCCCTATTTCAGGTCATTTTATTTTTGATTATATGATATGATAGATTTTGCTAGGTGAGATAAACTGCAGCACTTTCAGCCCATATGGAAATGGAAGAAGATGACTTCAATTGATTTACGAGTGTTTTATAGTTAATTTGATTTTAAGTAGTTTTGGCCACATAATTCTATTCAATTTAGACATCATAACTTATATCAGAGCGACTTAGTACATGACATGTTGAATGGTCTAAGTAGAAAGGACGATGATAAAGATTTGATTCTATATTATGCTTTGGATCTTTGTCTTCTCTTTCTATGTTCACGACAACATCACACCCATAAATGCAAGTATTAGGATTAAAGATTTAATCATGGATTATAATTGGGTTTTAACGAGGATGTTAAATCACATGGTCTATCAAGAATAAATCGATTATCTCTTGTAATCGGATCATGACATCAAAAAAAGCTTACTAGGGTTTATGCCTCGAAATATATCTTTTTTCTTGGCCTTTTGCTTCGGACTTTTAAGTGAATATTTGGTGAATCATTATCAAAGTTAATTATTAATATTTTTATAATAACTTTAAATCAAGAGTTTGTACATCTTAGATAATTCACTTGTCACTACTCGACCTAATGATTGATCTAAAAAGAATTAGACTCTCTTAACTACTAATTGTTAATTTCGTTGATTTTAAATCACTAGTTCAAAATATTTAAGCTCAAATTAATGAGAATATATTGATGAAATCTTTATAAATCAATCGAAGTATTAACTCACTTTCAATACGAGATTAAATACATGATTAATAATACTAGTAATAGATCATGAAGCTCTTTACTATCATCAGGAATCAATTTATGACAAATCTCTTGATCTATGTTCTTGACATGACCAGATTTCTTTCTCCTAGTGAGTGAAAAGAAGTATGAAACCAATGTGGAATCATGAAGCAGATAACTAATATTGTCAGTGGTCTGACTCTTTTTGGCTGTGTTGCTGAACACCATGTCTGGTTGGCTCCCAAATGCCCCAACTTAAATATACATGCATTAATCAAATCAAGAAGCATCAAACTGGTCCTGCATGATTTGCATAAAATGTTAACACCTCTCACAATTAATTTCTCTACAACACTGTTGATGTGCATCACTTGACATAAACTACTCATTAAAATGATAGCAATCAGTTTCAACTCAATTTCCTTGCTTGTGAATCTTATTGAATACTTTGTACATCACCCCAAGGTGCAGAAACCATCAGAAAACAACAAGCTCCACCAGAAATATATAATATGTCCAAAGAATCTTAATGATGATCCTTCAACTAGACTCCAAACTCAAATCAGATTAGTTTAATCAAGCTTGCAAGAGACTGAGCCAAGTTTTGTTTGCAAGTTGGGTCACATGATGAAGAACAAGCTTTGATTTCTTCAAGAACACGCTTGAAAAAGATCCTACTGTCATCCCTCACAATCATAAATCTTACTGCATATTATTGTGTATTGACTTGAACCACATTAAAACCTTGATATTCCTGAAAAGAAAAGATGATATATTTTATATAATATGGAA
Source organism: Musa acuminata AAA Group (assembly GCF_036884655.1). Classification (NCBI taxonomy): domain Eukaryota; kingdom Viridiplantae; phylum Streptophyta; class Magnoliopsida; order Zingiberales; family Musaceae; genus Musa; species Musa acuminata. The sequence goes on along the minus strand of NW_027021351.1, from coordinate 691,208 downwards.
GACTACTTATCGGTAGAATGAGATAAAGAAACATCCTCCTAGATCTACCACTGTCTCACCACACAAGTCAATTGTTGAATTGATCTTGAAGCCGCAATAGAATTGAGAATTAAGAGTTTTATTAGCAATGAGATTCCTAAAAAGTATGAAGTTATTATAGGAAGAGAAATATTTCATTCGTGAATAGTTAAATATTATTTTGATAAAAAAATAAAATAAGAAAGAATCGTTTAAGATAGTACATGTATGTGCTAATTATTAGTAATCAAAAGAGGTAAAATAATTATTAGTTATACGAAAACAAATGGATGAAGATAGAAAATTATTTTAATATTAATTATAAGTAAAAACTAAATATTTTTATTTTAATAAATACTATAAATAAATATTTAAATAATCTTCAGTTAACTAAAGATATATAGTCAACCCCAAATAATTGAACTTTATGACATTATTGTCATTTTTGTTGTACATGACCTTAAGAATTAGAGAGATCAAAAGAAAATAGAGCGACGGTGATTAATAAATTGATGTCTCTTATTTTTCTACATCATTATTTTTTAATGAATTATAAAAGTCTATTGTTGAGATTTATGATTAAATCTTTATTATATAATACAATTACTAAAAGAATGCAAATGCCACATGGATTATTAGGTTCTGCTTGCCAAATCAAGATTAGTAAATATTAGTCTATATAGTTATGCCAAACACGAGAGGTTAAGTCTTGATATAGCAAGTCAGATTTGTTTTTCTTCTTATAATTAGAGTTTTAGGTAGTAAAACATGCTCAGGAATCAGTATAAAGAGTCTCAAGCAATTGGATGTTTTCAGAATAAAAGGTTCACAAACAGGTTACCTTAAAGATTTAAACATAAATAAACACAATGTTTGAGCATTACACATACATAATTATCATGATGAGATCGGTGGATCAAACTGGTTGGACTATTATGTATTCTATTAAAAATATATAACTAATATGGGTTAATTATATGGAAAAGCTTTTTTTTTTGACTTTTTTTTTTTGGATATCTACTCTTTCATATTTCTCAAACGCATCTTTTATTTATTATAATCTTTCAAATACCCCCGATAACACAATTAGAATGGTACCTATTGAGTATACCAGGAGCGACGATGGCCAAAGACCTATGCATAGAGGCAACCGGGGCGAAAGAGCAAGTGACTAGGGGTAGAGGTGATGATCAATGGGGCGTAAGCAATGGACAAAATTATATTTTATGAAAAAAGACACTCTACAAAAATTAAAAAAATAAGAATGCTCTATAATAATTTCTTAAAACTAAAATTTTTTTCGAGAATTTATCAAATAAATAGTTGAGGATAGGATACTTCCATCTGGTTCTTCGGTTCTCAGTTGGGCCAAATAGCCTATGCTGGCCTTCAACTTTGGCCATTGAAAGAAAACTAAGAATAATCTCATCAATCAATCAATCAATCAGAACACAATGTTCATTATGGTGAATTATGATCGACTCTCAGTGGAAACCATCTCATTCTTTCGGATTACTTTTCAGACAACATTAACCTTATTTTTATATATTTATAAATATATTAGATTTAAAGTAATTAATATTATCTATAATTAGTCGTGATTAATCCGAGTTAAACGAGTCAATTGCCAACTACCCACCCACGTTCCGAAATCCTCCGCCTAGTGGGCCCCATCGCTTCCGTGGTCTCCGCCTCCGGGAGATCCACCCGTTAAGTCTCTATCAGTCCACCAACTCATCCGCTTACGTCTGGTGCTCCAACTCTTGTTTTCATGGACTCGCTTTCGTGCCCTGAAGTCGTCTACACATTCCGTATGCAACCATCAAAGAATTCAGAGGCTCTTCATCTTTTCCCTTTGGCATATATGGTAGAGAATACGTATCAGCATCCGTATGTATGTACGCGAGAAAACGATCATCTATGGGCAATGCTGCGGACGAGCCACCGACACTTGTCTTCCTACAGCTGCCAAGCATCACGGTGGTTCTGCCGGAGGAGTTGGGGATGTCGATCGGGCGTGGACACACCTCCGTCCAACGAGGTGGGAACGCTCTCTTTCACCGAGAACCAGAAGCCACTTGGAGTCTTAGTGGTGCATGTCTCATGAAATATATTAATAATAATAAAAATAATTTGTATCAAATACTTTTTTAAAAAATATATTAGATATATATTTTTTCTATTTTTTTTTTTAAATATGCCCTTTGTTTTTTGTTTTTCGTTTTTTGTTGATATTGTGTCGCTAATCTCATAAATAATCCTTCTTTTCCCTTTTTTTTTTTTTCATCTATCGTCTTTGTCTTATCATTGTCACTTGCTAGTCGTGTTCACCCTTTGCTTCCATCGTGAGACCTTATCACCTGTTATCTTCATTCATCGTCTTTGTTTCTTATCCATCTGTTGGTTAACAAATGTACCGTGATTGATGAGTCAACACGGTTAGGCCCATCTGCCAACGTCGAGAACTTCTGGTGGGAATGCGAGGGTTGTCTTTCCAAGGTTCGTCGACCTCGAGCTCCGTTTGTGGGAAGACGTGTCCGCTCGTCCCTAGGATAGATGACGACCTTCCTCACCACGTGAGCTCCTCTTTGGATCGGGAGATGAGACTGGCACCTGTCGGATCCGAGCCACTGGGTCGCCCTCCTCTGCGTATTGGGAGACGACTTTGGGGTGAAGGCGCCTACGGCTTAATGACGACCACCTCTCTGCAAAAAGGCCTTCGTCGGGTGTGTCCCGACTTTGGCCCCTCCGACGAACAAGTTAGATTGGTTTTTTTTCCCCTTTTTCTTTCTCCCCTTCCTTGGGGTTGGCCAGAGATATTTATCCCTGCGTGCGAGAGTCCGTCGCACCTTAGTTTGGTGTGCCCGCTGACCCTTATGAGGGTGGGACATCCCCTATGACGAGATAGCGTCTCTGGGGGGTGCTTCTACGGTGTCAGACGACACCGCCCTAGGCTCTTGGGGTGGTTATGTTGCATAGTTGTATAGTTGGAACTTGATGTGCCATGCACCTCATGGATATCGAAGCCGGAGGTGACGGAGAGGAAGGAAGGGGACGAGTGCCTGCTCCTGGCGAGCAACGGGCTGTGGGATGTGGTGAGCAACGAGGGGGCGTGCGGCATCGCGCGGACGTGCCTGCGGAATAGCACGGCGACGGCAGGGGATGACGCGACCGAGGGGGACAATTGCAGTGGGGGTTCGAACACGGGGTGCTCGAATGCAACGGTCCTGCTGACGAAGCTGGCGTTGGCATGGCACAGCTCGAACAACGTGAGTGTGGTAATCATTTATCTGAGAAGACTTTGAAGTGTGAAGAAAACAATTCAACCATATTTAAATTTCATTGTATCATTACTATTTTAATTTTGAGCATTAAGAAGATATTTTTTTAGTGGGAATTAAATATTATAAGACTAAAACAACAATATAATTTTCATTTTCCACACTCAAGGCAGATAATAATGTTAATAATAATAACAGTAGTGCAAGCATTATCCGAACCAATATGCTGCGTTCTTAGAAACAATTTAGCATCATGCAAAATGTGCAAATCTCAATATCAAGTTTACGGACAAAACAAAAAGCAGCAGAAAGAAAAGGTTCCTCATCTGAACAGCTTGAAGCCAGAAGAGACTCAATTGGGCCTTGGTGTCGCCCACTCGACTCGCAGAATGAGGTTGTCATAGCCATAGCCATTAAGCTTGTTGATGGCTCGCTCTGCGTCTTCCCTGTTGACGAAGTTGACGAAACCAAAACCTCGACTGACTCCAGTCTTCTGATCTACAGCAACATACACACGAGTGACAGGGCCAAAGGTCCGGAAGAGTTCCATCAGGTCCGGCTCACGGGTGTCCTCCGAAAGATTGGTGACACGCACGGAGTTCTCATCATTCCGACGCCTCATCTCCGTCCCACTCCTCTCCGCACCCGCTCTCATGCTGGGCGGCACATACGCACCCTTGCCAGTGCCAGATTGCGACGCAACGGTCTCAGCACCTGGGGGCTTGTCGATGAAGCTGTCCGTTGGCGGTGCGAGATCCTTGTAAGGACACTTCGATGTCCAGTGGTCACCCTTCTTGCCACAGGTCCTGCACACCATAAGGACGGCACCAGCTTTGCCCATGGCAGCTAATGGATCTCCAGCGACCTTTGGCTCTTCGGCTTTGCTACCTGTTAAAAGGTGGATGTCGATGGACAACAAGAAAAAAGAGAGATAATTGTAAGGAAAGCATGCATGATAGTCTAAATTTAAATTTGAGTAAAAATACAGGTCCTGTCTCATTTGTTTATTGTGATGTTGAATTCATGTCATAACTGTGAAGCTTATGATGTCTTATATAGCATTGGCCTAAAAAATCCACAAAAGATTGAACATGAACAAATGACTTTTTCTATAGCTAAGAACAGCACGATGATATATGAACCAACTTTAACTAATCATAATAGAGATGGAGATCATACATGATAGCAAGACACCCACACAACTTCACATGCACAATCCCCAGTTGACATATGAACAGTATCCCCCTCAAACAAAGGCTAAATCAGAACAAATATATGGTCCTTATTATCACACATTTATCAAGAATCAATGACACGATGCTGCATCTGATTGAGCAAAGTGCCAACTTCATCACTCCACTACAAATACACACCTAAGTCATACATTTTCTTCCAAAAATATTCCGTGCACCAATAGTGTCACTGTCAGTATCATTAACCCTCCGACAGCATCCAAAAATCAGCTAAACGTATGCTAAACCTCAAAACTATCAATTATATTAAGTGGTTCTCCAAACAGAACTGCATTGTTCTGGTTCTATTGAGACTCCTTGCGCTGAATCATGACTAACCGAGGATAAAATGGCTCATCATCAAAATAATTTTAAACTTCCTTGACATGATCTCTCCTGTCTGCCCTCTATCACTGAAGTCACCAAGTCTTATCAAGAAAAATCAACAAGACTAGTAATCAAGTGAATTTATCATAACCATACTTATCAACTTTTGAAACATTATGTATCTCAGGTTTATCCTTAATCACCTAAGGAAGAAGTCACATCATCAAAGTCAACAGGACTAGAAACAACGTCGATCTATGCATCTCACAGTACTAACAACTTTCTAAAGATAATTTGTCTATGTTTTTGTTTAATCATCCTTCTTGACATTAATATAATGTGATGCAAATGCCTACTTAGATTTGTTTTTGCCTCCAGATCCAATGCTTTTTGAAAAATCCATAAAATCATTGATTCATACCTATACGTCCAACCTTTACAGGCATAAGATGCATCATTCCTTTCTCTTCAGCGGATAGTTGCTAGTGTTAGAAATGGGTTTCAAAACGTACTAAAGCAGAAATCAGGAAAAAGGTAAATTATGAAATAGTTCAGGTACTCCTATGGATAAAAAACAAATAACCTAACAGAAGAATCTGATGTGGAAGCTTTTATCTTAGTATAGACTAACAACACGAAGTAAGATTAATAGTGGGAGTTTTCTCTAGTTTCAGTGTAACAAGGTTAGAAAGGAGATCCAAGTGTAAATACAAGAATCCCTTGTTTAATCTTTCTCTCAAACTAAGACTTCCTCTCAAATAGGATTGCTCGGGAAGTAGAATGCAATCATCAGTGGTCAAATGGGTAGCCACATTGCCATTACATCCTCCCTTCCTGTTCCCTTTCCATGACCATCCTTAACCTTTTTTCTTTTAGTTATCTGTTTCCATTGGGTTGATCGATCCCACAAACTTATAAACCTAACAGCAGAAGTTTCCCAATTCAGTTTCATGAGAATGCCAGCTCGAGTGGGAACTGATTTCTTAGTAACAATGCCTCAATCTCCATCAACACGAAAATTTTGCTTTCGCTGACCCATATGTATCTTCTCTTCAAACTCCTGGACACCATCATTGTAGTGCCCAAGTTCTCACACTACAACACACCTAGCATGTTAATAGAAGCACAAATAAAATACATATATTATCATTACTTAAAAATATATTTAAATGTCTATGCTTAAGAAGTATGATATATGACAGGCTTATGCTATCAGTTTTTATATTTGATGTACATGCTTTCAACAATATGATGCACAAAGTTCTTCCAAATATTTTTTGAAATATATATAAGCATTGATGACTATAAGTATGTTTTATAGCGAAAAGGTATGATCCTCTGACTCGACAAATTTAATTATACTAGCGGACTTAGTATAAAGTTAAGTCATGAAAATAAGAATGCACACGGTGATTCGAAGAGACCGTTGCATTGTACTAAGCCTTAAGTGATTCTCAAGGTTTGAATGAGTTTGATCATATTTTAAAAAAAGTAAGCTTGAGATTTAAACATCATATATATAGAAGATAATAAGTTACTTATGCATGCATGGAGTAATGGATAATTATGCGGAGATAAAAATAAAAAAGTGTTCCCCTAAAAACTGCTAAGATCCATGAGTGAGATTGAAGAATAAACATAAAGTGAAAACCCTTTATTTTTATCAACCCAAACTAAACTCATATTAAGTTGTATTAACATTCAAATGATGCCAGGAAAAGAAAAGAAAAAAAAAACTGCAGATGAGGCATATGGGATTGAACGCAAGACTCCTTAGCTTCCTCTTAAGCAGATCTAGTTTTGGTCTTATCCTCCTTACCAGCCCAACCCCTTCCCCTAATTTTTCACTTTCTCCCTCAGTTGCTCAATCCTTTCTTCATTGAAGCTCAAGAACCCTGACTGTAAGGAAGATTAAGATAAAAAAACCTGACTCTTCCCCCTCTATATCTAGGGTTTTAGTTTAGCATATTGTCTTTAAGTTGCTTTTGTGTAACCTAAAATTTGATTTAATGTTTGATTTTTAGATATGTTGTATATGAATTAATTATGTTTCTAAGGCCTCTGATATTGTCTTAATATGATATTGGTATATCGTGTTATGGGTGTTTACAATCCTTGTTTTTCGTGAAGGGATTCTGTTCAAGCCAAATTAACACCCATAGGGATATAATTAAATCTTGCTCTTTTGATATGTCATAAAAGGATCCCTAGTGTTTTGTAGGATTTGAAATTAAGTGAATATCATTTTTGTACCCCAAGATATTAGCCTTAGAAACTCAGGCAGTCTTAACCGAATTTCAATAGAACAGAATAAAAAATGATAGTTGAATTTGGAGGGTACTTTAGTCTCCTAATGATTCTGTTTTTAGATGAAATTTTATATACATTTAGTTTTATATGTCTCCTGTGCTCCTACAAAATTTTATAATAATCTATGATAGTTTGGTTAACAAAAATAGTGAAATAAGATTACTTTGTAGCATTGTGTAGTTGGTTAATTGGTAATCACCATATGATGGATTATAAGTTGAATAGTTGGCAAACTGATAATGGAATTTAGATGAATTTATAAGTTAGATATAGTATAATTCAGAGAACATTATACCAAAATTAATTTGCATTGGGAGTTATAAGCTATATTTTTAATTTCAAATGATACCGCCCGTACCGGGCAATACGTACCGGTCCGCCAGCAAATCGGTACGCGGATCACCTGCTACCGGGCGATACCGTCGATTGGGGCTGTTTCCGCCCCATTACCACGCGAAATCAGTCGGTGATGGTCGATTTCGATCGTCACCGCCCGCTACTGGGCGGTATTAGCCGAGGGAGAAGGAAGAAGAGGGAGAACCTAGAGATCCGATGTCACTCTCCCTCGACAATCCCGATCCGTCGCCGCCCTCCCTCACCGGACGCCGCAAATGAAATGTCGCCTCCTCATCTGAGGCAACGAGGCCTCGGCATCGTCTGCAACTTCTCCTCATCCGCATAGGGAGAAGAAGCTTCGCGAGGTTTGTGGGGAGAAGAAACGAGACGATGTCACTATATATATATATATATATATATATATATATATATATATATATATATATATATATATATATATATCGAGCAATATACTCTCGGTATACTCGTACCGTACCGAGCTGAGCTCGATACTTCGATAAGGTACAAAATTACAAACCTTGGTTATAAGTGAATTAAAATGAAAGGATTTTAATTTAGACGTATCATGACCCTATGTTCTAAATTTGATATGTTTTCAGCTCCCTAGCACACCCAACCAATGAGGATCATGGCCTTATCACGAAAACTTCATTTTAAGGCAAATAAAGTATAAGCTTAATTTACTACAAAATAATGATTTTATATATATATATATATATATATATATGTGTGTGTGTGTGTGTGTGTGTGTGTGTGTGTGTGTGTGTAATGTGAACTCAAAATGTATTTTGAAAGCATGTTTTGAATAATAAGATTGACATGTTTTTAATTTATGTTTGAAAGTATATTTTAAAAGATAAGATGATCATGAGCGTAATGTATATTTAAAAACATGTTTTGAATGACAAGATGGTCATAAGCTAGGTCTAAACTCAATATTAATGTGTGCATTGCATAAGCATGAAAATATATGAATTGCAATGAAAAAAAATAATATGCATGTATATATTATAACGTGCAATGTGGGAATGCTCATATATATTATAATGTATAATGTGAAAGTGTACGTAGATATTATAACATGCAGTATGGGAGTGCGCGTATATGTTATGACATGTGATATGAGAGTGCACGTATATGCTATGACATGTGGTATGCGAGTGTACATATATGTTATGATGTGCGGTGTGGGAGTACATATATGCATTATGACGTGCGGTATAAGAGTGCACATATATATTATGAAATATGTAATAAAGTTCATGAATATATTATAATTTCTATTGCAGGTACTATGAATTATCCTTGAATATGTGTATTAAATCAGAATTTTATCTCCTTATTAGGAATCTATCATGTTGTGAAGCATCTGTCGTGATATGTTTAATACATTTGATTTTGAAATGTTGAAAATATAACACAATGCATGCTCATCTTAATATGTTAAATTGAAAGTTTATACTTCCTGAGTTATCACTAATTATAGATCTTGTTTTGCAAGTAAGGATACTGTTAATCCATCCATAAGATACATAAGGAGGTGAGCAAGTACGGGCCCATATCAAAGCAAGTATAGATGGCGACCTATAGGCACATTTTTATGTACATGAGTTTTGGATTGAAAATGCATGTGTGGTTTAAGATTGTGTTTATAACGTATGTACAGGTGTCAAACACCAATATGTATAAGGAAACCTTGTCATTTTGTTTAGCAAATTAACATATTTCAAAATTATCCTTTTTTTGGCTATATTATTTTTTATAACATTAGTAAATGAAAAGGTAGTATCCTATTACAGTCATGCATATAGGATATAAATGAAAGTAGAAATATGGTGCTACATGTTGTGGTATCGGAGCTGTGGTCATGAGCCATGTGGACTGTCTATATCTGTAAAAGCATGGACACTGCTCGATCATCCGGTAAGTTTTAATCAGGGATTGTCGTATTGCCCAAAACGATGTAGTTTGGGTGGTACGTACCAATACACAAACCACCCTGTTTCGAGCGATCCGAATTAAAATTATAAAAAAATAAAAAAGTGATGGACCCCAATCCATTTCAGCACTAAAAAAAGCAAATTAGGGCTCTTCTTAACTACGAAGCTGTAAGCTGCCTCTTCGCCACTTCGCCGTAACGATGTTGTAGCGGCACCGCCTCTTTGCTGCTTGCCACTGCAACGACACTGCCTCTTCGTCGTTGTGATATCGTTGCTTCCCTTCGACACTATCACTACTGTCGCTACTTCCCAAGTATCGTTGCACTTCTCCTTTTCTTTCTTCTTCTTCCTCTCTCCTCCTTCGTCTTCCGTTCCTGTAACAAACCTTCCTCTTCAACCTCTTTTTCTTCCTCGTCCAAACACGGTACGCATCGACGTACTGTGTCGATACACCAGTACAAAGCAACACATGTGCCGTTGATCGACACACCAGCTCGGACCAGTATGTCAAACCTTGGTTTTAATAAGTGAATTTTCTTGATTTGTTTCCTTGTCAAGGTTCACAATTTCGATCTGCACCAACGTACCGAGCCTTACTCGGTACGGTATGTACTGAGGTGTATGCCAAGGCATACCGGGCGGTACACCTAAAATAACTGAAAACCCTTGCTCGCATATCTTCCTAGTCCCTGAAAAAGAAACACATTAAGATTCAACTTCTACATAAGCAACATTCACTACAAGCAAGATCAAACAGATATCCTAACTCACGGAGCTCGTAGTATTTATGCAGAGAGAGCATAGAGGTCCGTAGCTCCGATAGCATCTGCACCAAGTACCTGAGCGTATCCTTCAAGTCATTGGAATCCTAACACAGGATAGGAGATCGGGGTCAAACGAGAAGCAAAACAATGTTGGGCGAATGGTGAAGGTTACGTTTAGCAATTAAGGCATCAGAACAGGATTGGGTTCCAACTAAGGCGTTGTGCTAAATGTCGACGATGTCCCCCGCCAGCCACTTCTCCTCGTCGTTGTGGTGCGGCAGCATCTCCACACCCTACAATCGATCGATGGGGCTCCTTCCGACGCCACCATAGTGATCTCTCCTCGATCTAGGTCTTCTTTCTCTACCTTGGATTTGATCCCCTTCTTCTTGCAACTAATATTTTCCGTTACTGCGATTTGGGTCAAGAATTTGATGATGGGACTCTGCTTGCATCAGTGTTCGCTGGGTCGGGCGTTGAACAATCTTCACAAGTTTGCATGTTAACTTAACGGGAACTTGCCTTTGTGCCCGACACCAAGTGAGCAGTTGTTTACAGACTTACAATTGTTCGTTCAACCTTCTAAAGTCCTTGTTTTCTCCTTCATCTCTTTTCTCTCTTGCACTCAAGGTGCTCACTGAATTGCTTATAAAGCTTCCCTCTTCGCGAAACATCGGGACTTGTTCGCCGCTCGTTTTCAAACTAATCAACTTGCTATTTTACAGATCCTTCGGGACCTATACGAGGTTGCAACTAGGCTAACCTTTTGCGGACGCATATATCACAAGGGCGCATCATGACTTAGGCAATACCAGCTAAGTCCGAGAAGTTGCCGCAAGAGTGCTTCACGACTTAGGCAACCCTAGCTAAGTCCGTGACTTTACTACAAGGGCGCCTCATGACTTAGGCAATTCTAGCTAAATTTGTGACAAAGTGTCAAAATCACTGTGTACAGGGAGAACTCTGTCATTTTGTTTAGTAAATTAACATGTTTTACTTTTAAAATTGCCTACTCTTCTGCTACACTCCTATTGATAGTAGTAAAAGAATTAAAAAGTAACATCCTACTTTAGTCATACATGTAGGGCATGGATGGGACCAAGAGTAGGGTGTTACAAATTATTTGACTCATGATTTGAAATTGACAATGGTGGTATTTACCCTAGAGATTTGGTGGCATCATTCGTATGAGATAGAAATGTGAATTCTATAATGATCACAAAAATTTGAAATACTTCCTTAAAAGAAGTTGAACATTAGGCAAAAGTGATGGCTGGAATCAACAAAAGATTATGATTATATGATTAATTAACATCCTAAGAAAGTAAATGTAATTGCTGATGTTTTAAGTAGAAAGTCAACCAACCTATCTACTTTATCAATAGTTTAAAAGCCTCTCCAAATAGACATGTAGAAATTTGAAACAGATATGATCATTAAATGTTTAATTGGGAGACTAGCAACTTTGTCATTGCAACCAACACTATTAGAGAAAATTAAGGCGCTACAAGTTAATGGTCCTTGCTTGAACCAATTAAGGTCTGAGATTAAGGCCAAAAAAAATGATTTTCAAAGGGAGTAATCAGATTTTAGTATAAATTGTGTGTACCAAAAGAAAGTGGCATAAAACACAAAATCTTAATAGAGGTACACTCAGCTTTATACTTAGTGCACCCTAAAATAGCAAAAGTGTACAGGGATTTGAAATAATACTACTGGTGACCAAGAATGAAGAAGTATATGGTCTAATTTGTTGAGAAGTGTCTCGTATGCCAACAATTAAAAATAGAACATCAAGAACCACCAGGTAGTAATACCCCAATGGACATGGGAAGAGATCAACATAAATTTTATCATAGGTTTGTCTAAACTAGTAAGAGATATGATGAACGTTGGGCTATTATGTCAGATAAATACTCAAGATTCACATTAGGATTTTAGAGGAGTCTTTATAAGGCAATGAGAGCAAAGTTAGCTTTTGACATTATTTTTCATCCTCAAAGAGATGATCAATCTGAAAGAATCATTCAAATATTAAAGGATATGCTAAGGGCATGTGTTTTAAACTTTAAAAAATCATAGAGCAAATATTTACCATTGACACGTTTTGCCTATAAATAATAGTCATCAAAGAACAATTGAGACGGCACCATCATGCGACAAGAAATCCAAATCACTTATTCATTGGGTGGGTTAAGATGGATGAAAGAAAATATATAGATCCGGATTTGATTAAAGAAACAAAAAAAGTAGTAGAAAGATTTGCTAAAAGATGAAAATGACACAACGTAGGCAGAAATGTCATATAGATATTGTGAAGAGCTCTTTAAAATTTGAGATAGGAGACAAGGTATTTCTAAGGGTGGCATTAATAAAAGGAGCTGTAAGGTTTAGAAAGTAAGGTAAACTAAGTCGTCGATATGTAGGACCATATAAAATTCCTGATGAAGTTAATGATTTGGCCTTACCTCCTACATTAGTAAATGTGCATAATGTATTCTATGTATCAATGTTAAGGAAATATATTTCAAATCCTTCTCATGTCGTAGAAGAAGAGCCAATAGAATTGGGCGAAAATTTGACATACATGGAATATGCTATATAAATTTTTGATATGGAGACAACTTCACAAATAAGAAGATTTCATTAGTCAAAGTGCTATGGAGGAATCATAAAATGAAAGAAACAACTCAAAGAGGAAAAAACAAAAGTAAGAAATGTCCAAAGCTACTCAAGTAGGAAATTTCAAAGACAATTTTTATTACGATGGAAGAATTGTAGTACCTAAATTCTTTTTTTTTTTTGATAAGTTGTAGTACCTAAATTCTCACACATACAACACACCTAACATGCCAATGGAAGCACAAATAAAATACATATGCTATCATTACTTAAAAATATATTTTTATGATGTCTATGGTTAAAAATCATGACATATGACATGCTCATGTTATTGGTATTTATAATTGACATACATGCATTCAAGAATGTCATGCACAAAGTTCTTCCAAATACTATTTAAAGTATATATAAGCATTGATGTCTATTTTAAGTATGTTTTGCAGCGAAAAAATATAGTCCAATGTGACAAACCTATTTGTGCTAGCAACAGTGATTTAAAAAGCGCTAGGCGCCAAAAGGCGCTAAGGTCCAAAAACGCCCAAGGCGCTAGGCCCTTGCCGAGGCGCTCGCCCGAGCAAAGCGAGGTGCTAAAATATAAAAATATATAATATAATTATTTAAAATTTTAAATAATTATATTTAAAACAGTATACTGTTATATACTGTTAATAGTATACAGAAGGAGAAGAAGGAAGAGTGTAAGGGGGTGCTGACTGAGAAAAGAGGAAGCGGCAGCGTGAGCGGGATTGTAAGGAGGCAGCGGCAGCGGGAGCGAGAGTGTAAGGAGGCAGCGGGAGCGGGAGTGGGAGTGTATGGAGGCAGCGGCAGCGGGAGTGGGAGTGTAAGGAGGCAGCGGCAACAGGAGCAGGAGCGGCAAGCGACGATAGCGGCAACAATAGCGAGCAGCGGCAGCGGGAGCAGGAGCGGCGAGCAGCGGGAGCGGCGACAGCGGTAGTAGTAGTGAGCAGCGACAGCGGCGAGCAGCGGGAGCGGGAGCAACAGTGGCAACGAACAAGGTTAGGGTTAGGCAACGACAACTGATATCGGTTTTAGTTGGTTCGATTGAACCAACTAACCACCGGAGACCGAACCAGACCTAAAATCCTGGTTCGGTCGCCTGGTTTAACCTAGGCGCTCACCCGAAGCGCCCAGCGCCTGGGCTCAGGCGAGCGCCCAAGCGGCGCCTCTTTGAACCGCGCCGCCTAGAAGTGAAGCGAGGCACTCGGGCCTCGCCTTGCCCGAACGCCTAGGCGCCCGAGCGCCTTATTAAATCGCTGGCTAGCAAACTTGAGTATGAGGTTAAGTCATGAAAATAATCATCTATACAATGATTAAAAAATACTTTTGTATTATACTAAGCCTTAAGTGATTCTCAAGGCTTGAATAAGTTTAATCATGTTTAAAGAAAGTAAACTTGAGGTTTAAACATCATGTATGTAGAAGATAACAAGTTACTTATGCATGAATCGAGTAATGGATAATTAAGTGAAGATAGAAATCAAAGAAGAGTGTTACCCTAAGAAATATTGAGTTCCATAAATGAGATTGAAGGATAAACTTAGAGTGAAAATCTTTTATTTTTATCAACCCAAATTAAGCTCATATAAAGATGTATTAACATTAAAATTATGTTAAGAAATAAATGAAAAAAAAGGAAACTTCAGATGAGGCATAGGGGACTAAACCCAAGACCTCTTGGCTACCTCTTAAGCAGCTTTAAACGAGCACCCCTTGTTTTGTCTTTATCCTCCTTACCAACCCAACACCTTTCCCTAATTCTCCACTTCTTCTCCCTAAAGAGTGAGGTAAGAAAACCTAACTCTTCCCCCTTTAAACCTAGGGTTTTAGTTTTGTAGATTGTAGACTGAACTTCTTAACTGCTTTTGAGTAACCTAAAATTTGATTTAATCTCTGATTTTTTAATATGTTGTATATGAATTTGTTATGAATCTAAGGCCTCTGTATTGCGTTAATCTGAGATTCGTGCATAGAGTTATGGGTGTTCCAATATGTGCTCAAAATCTCCTTTTTTTTAAGCTAAATTGACATCCTTAGGAATATGACTAAACCATATTCTTTTGATATGTCGTAAAAAGATCCCTTAGGGTTTTATAAGATTTAGAATTGAATGAATATCATCTTTATACACCAAGATGAGCCTGAGAAACTCAAGTAGTCTCAACCTAGTTTTAGCAGAACATAATAGAAGATTCTAAAAATTTTGTATACATTTACTAAACATAGTTTCAAATTCATTCAAGTAGTGAATTTGAATGGAACTTTAGCCTCTTAATGATTCTAGTTTTAGTTTTATATAGCTCCTGAGCTCCTACAAAATGTTATGATAATTTATGATGGTTTGGTCAACAATAATAGTGAAACAAAATTATTTCGTAGAATTATATAGTTCGTTAATTGGTAACCACTATATGATAGATTATAGGTTGAATTATTGACAAATTGATGATGGAATTTAGGTGAATTTATCGGTTAGATATAGTCTAATTCAGAGAATACTATACCAAAATTTTGCTACAAATTATTGTTTGTATTGGTAGTTACAAGTAAATTAAAATAAAAGGATTTTAATTTGGACATATTATGACCCTGCAAAATATGTGTTTTACATTGGGAGTTACAAGTAAATTAAAACAAAATAGCTAATATGTTGTTTGATATGTTTTTGATGATAGAATAATGTTAACTAGGAAATAATTAAGATCTTTAATGTTGTGATTAATACGTTTAATATTGATTTTTTTTGAAATTAGACACTTAATAAGTCAAATATTTATATTTCATGCATATTAAGGAGTCAATCATATATTTGTGATGGTATAATAAGTTTAATTAGATTTTTAATACCATGATTAGTAACCTTAATGATGATTTAATCGAAATTTGATCGATATTAGGTCAATTCAATGTAATCGAAAAAGATATATGATACTATTCTTTCTTAATTTATATTTCTTTTTGCTAAAATTATACAAAATTTATATTTATTTCTAACTTAAAAATTTTAGTCTAACTTTTTTTTTCTATTTTTCAAGTATTTTTGAAGGTTTTTTTAATGATTTTGGGAGTATCGTCGGTACACCTTGGTACACGCCATACCAAGCAGGGCTCGATATACTGGTATTGATCGAAATTACAATCTTTGGTGCTAGGTACTATGAATTATTCTTGAATAGATGTGTTTTGATTCACTTTAAGTGAGAATTTTGTCTCCTTATTAGGCATATGTCATGCTATGATACATTTGCTGTGAAATGTTTAATGCATTTGATTTAAAAAGATTTAAAATATGGCACAATGCATGCTCACGTTAATATGTTAAATTGAAAGTTTATACTTTCTGGGTTATCACTCATTGTATACCCTATTTTGCAAGTAAATATACTATTCCTCCATCCATGAGATGAGTAAGGAGATAAACAGGTATGGACTCATGCCAAAGTAGATATAGACAATGACTAGGCACATTTTTATGTACATGAGTTTTGGATTAAAAGTCCATGTGTAGTTTGAGATTATGTGCTTATAACATATGTACAAAATTCAAACACCAATGTGTAAAAGGGAAACCCTTGTCATTTTGTTTGGCAAATTAGCATTTTTCAAAATCGTCCACTTTTCTACTATACTATTTTTTATAGCATTAGTAAACGAATAGATGACATCATATTCCAATCATACATGTAGGATACGAATTAGGAGTATGGTGTTACAATAACAAATTAAGACTACTCAAAATAACCCTTCCCACCCAAAATTAGGTCTACTACTAATAATTGCCCACTTAGTTATCTCAGTCCTCATTTAATTTCCCTCACATGGTCACACCATCATCTTAATAAGTTTCCCTCGATTTCCTACAGTATCTATAAAATCACATAATTGTACATATTGAGATAATCCTAAAATTCTTCATAGTCCAACCTCAAGAGAATAATTAAACTTTTACCTATCACTAGCTAGCAACCTAAGATAAATCTCCAGACAGTGCTGAGTCTCCATACAAAGTAGTTACACTTCTACCTATCACTAGCTAGCAACATAAGATATCCAGACAATGCCGAGTCTCCATACAAAGTAGTTAAGCAACACAGTTTCTTCCACAGGAACCTGAAAATTTTCTATAAATATCATTCATGTTCATGACTAAATTAACATTATCTATTGATCCAGATTGTTGCCAACTGCCAAGTTGTGTGTATTGTGAAATTAGGTGTTGAGGACACCATCAAGAAAAATGGTCGACAAGATGAATATTATCTCCCATCACAACTTAAACTCCACCAAATAAATGAGTTAAGCATTTCCATATCAGTGAATAACACTTTTTTCAAAATATTTAATTAAGACATGATAGAAGGTATAATAGAGGGAAGTGTAGATAAAGTTGCACAAAGCACGTAAAAAATACATATACAAAGTATCTAAAACAAAACATATCCCATCTAGCATATGGGAAAACCATGAAAAGTTTAGGTCCAAACCGAAATATGCCTAAGATAGCAACCTTATTCATTATCAACATCAAGATGCAAAAATGATCACTCATAAATTATACAGGCTCATAAATTATACAAGCAGGAATATAGAGTAAAGTTACAGTCCAAAGCAAGGTTGAATAGAATAACAAAAATAACAATAATAATCTTTGAACAAAAGATACCATTATCATAAAATAATTATTAAGCACAAAAACAATGATAACATAGTGAGTCACTAATCCAATGAGCTACTAATATAACAAAAGAAACCACTAGTGAATCCCAAATTAGGACTAAGTTACATTTTTTCACACTTATCCTCTTAGTTGGTGCTATAACACAACAAAGTTAATCACGTTTTAGTTACCCTGAATGACTTATTTTATTAAAACAATAACAAGTGCAATCACTAGAGGACTGAGAGGTAAGAGGAACCTCCTAAAAAACTATTGTTTTCTCTCTTTAATCCTTCAACCCATATAAATTAGACAACATGCCCTTTAAAATGATTTGTTGGATGCTACAAGCTAAATGCCAATATATCACCCATACATAGCTAAGTTGTCACCCAAACTAAACTGAAACTTCAGGCTCCCCTTCAAGGCTTTCATCTGGACTCATTATATGGTACAATGGAGAACTAAATCTCATGAAGAAGATTAAAAATGAGACATAATGATGTGAACAATATTCTTGAACACGTGAAGCCAACCAGTCCGAGTACTGGACATGGCATGTCAGCTTGACATCTAAAGGAATAAGCATTATATAAGAAGGCCCCTCCAAGTGTGATCTCAATTCGAACTTACTAAGACTGAACACCCAACCTTCTTACATGTTCTTCTTGCCTGTGATGAACAGACTAATTTTTGTGGCAGCAACTCTTATGCCATTTTTTATAAACATGGACCAAATTACAGTATCAATGGTGGTAAAAGATTTATATAATCGACCCCAAATAGTTGAAACTTATGGTTTTGTTGTTGTTGTTATTGTTATTGTAAGACCAAAACAAGATGGACCTTTTTTTAACGTGAGAAAATTTTTTCCTTGATTGGGTCGTGACTGCAATCCCTCAAGGCAGTTTCCCCTCTTCCAAACGTGATAACACCCACAAAACAAGCCAAGTCAGATAAATTGTGTCACATCAGGTTGACACAACCAAAATTGATTATATCATAGTGATATAACAAAAGCCAAGTCAGACACATTTTAATGTCCCCGAATGACTTGTTGTATTAAAATAATAAAAAGAGCAATCACCAGAGAATTGAGAAGGAAGAAGAACCTAAGAAGCATGAACACAGGGACACAGATACAACGCAACATGGACACGACGACATGCCATTTTTTAAAAAAATTAGGACACGAACACAGCGAGAACACATGTATTTTTTAATATGTATATATAATATTTGATTAACATGAGTTTTATAGTATTTATATTTAAATTTTATAAAGTCAACAATATGAACAAATAAATATCATTATACAGGTTAAAACAATTAAAATTATCAAAATTTAAGTATCCAAAACAAAAGTTGAGTCCGTCAAATAATATTTAAGAATGTTTGAATATAATTGATATATGTTTTCTTGTGACCATCTCCAGATTTCTTTTCTTGTAAAGCATATGGCACTCTGAGGGCCACACGAGTGCAGTGCAGCAAGCAAGTATCTGACACATGTGTCCATGTGTCTTGACACGTGCCGGATGCGTCAACCAAAAGCACGTGTTTGTGCTTCTTAGAAAAGAACCTGTGAGGCACTTGATTTGCCTTTAATCCTTAAACCCATAAGTTAGAGAACATGCCCCTTATAATTATTTGTCGAATGCTACAAGGTAAAGGCCAATATCACCCATCACCTAGCTAAGTTGTCATCCAAACTGCACTGAAACTTCAGGCTCTCTTTAAAGGCCTGTATTCGGAATTATTGGAAATGGTACAATACTGTCCTGCTTTTCATGAAGAAAATTAAAAGTGAAACATACAAAGGAATCAAGAAGCAGCCCGAATTCGCTTCACATAACATAATCAGATATTGTAATTGGCTTTTCAACTCAGATCCAGATAAAAGTAATCAAGGAAAACAAAGGATAAGGCAAGGTCCCATATTGATCCCCTAAATTACGCCACGCAACTTCAACCAAGTCCCACTAAGTGCCTTAAAGAAATGGATTTGCGCCATAGATCCAGGACTGAAAACTTCCTACATGAAAAAACCTTCTTTTTTTTTCGCAATAGGAGAAGGAAAAAAGAAACTGGCATCACCAATCACAAATAATGACCTTTTGACGTTCTTTTCTTCTTCAGAAAGAATTTAGTGTAAACGAGATCGATCGTACCCATGAAGAAAACGACTAGATCGAGTATTAATAGAAAACCCTAAAAAGATGACTACCGAGTCTCCCGGAAAGAAAAAGGAGAAAGAAGGTAACGAGGAGGAAGGGAAGGGAAAGGATCGAACCGGGGGCGCGAGGGCGCTCGAGGATGATCTCCTCGGTGGAGACCATGGTGAGGCGGGCGCCGGCGTCCTCGTGGGCGGCATCGCCGAACTTGGGCCAGGATCGGCGCTCGAGGGCGCGCTTGCTGAGGCGGGCGCGGGTGAGCTTGCGGACGCGGGTGGTGGTGGTGACCCGCACCTTGTTCCCCTCCTCGTCGAACCGGTACTCGATCACCTTCTTCACCCCGTTCTCGTCAGGCCCCACCACCACCCGCGGCGGCAGCAGGAAGTCCAGGTCCTCCGCGTCGTCCTCCAGCTCCCCCCATCGCAGCTTCCCCATGTCCACCGCCATCTTCCCCTCTCCGCTTCCTTCAGAACAACGGCGACATACGGAGGGTGAGTTACATCTGAGGACAACCCTAAGCCGTTTTCGAGTCCGACTCGGGTCGGACCGGTGGAGAATTTTGACTTGGTTAACCATAACATCGTAGTTAATTGGACCACACTCTTATGCCTCAACATTCGTGCCAACTATGAGGCTAATCTGATCGGACCCAGTGGCCCGACATACTTCATAATTGTTGTTGGCATAACAGAGAAAAGATCGCATATGTGTACATATAATGTGACGTAATCATATATTGCTTACCTTACGATTAACTATATCACAATTAATCAACGTTTCGTTCACACGAGGGGTTTAGTCCCACATCGAGGAATCTAAGGGTGGCGAGAACGCAGAGATGCTTAAAAGAAGATTCGTGCTACGATTGTAACATACTTACCTGGACGGGGTCTATGGGCGATCAAGAAGGCTCATGGCCTAAGCCAATGGCCTCCATTGCACGTTGGAGGAGCATTGGCTTACCATCTCCCCAAGTGGGAGAGTGGACGTCATAATTTGTGATAGGGGGGTACGCGCACGCGCGGCCCCTACCAAGTTTATACCAAACTTTTGTGTTCGTTCGACTTCATCTTTTGGGTCAATGTGACCAGTTGGATTCGCTGGGAATCGATTTGGATTTATTAATTTAAAATTAATTAATTCGATTTAGTTAGTTAGTCTATAATTTAAAATTAATTAATTTGGTCGGTTTGATTAATTAATTTAAATCAATTAGGATAATTAATTAGGTGGTTTCGATTTGATTCAATTTTCTAATTCCATTTGAACACTATTAGCGTCGGTAGCCCCACGCAGCGCCGGCACGACCTGTTGCACCGCGGCGGGGTGGAGTTGGTGCAGTGGTGGCAGCATGGGTTTGTCCGCTGCCTGCGCCTCTCGCCTTCATGGCCTCGGCTTCATAGCTGCAGGTGGAAGAAGGAGAACAAGGCCGCCACCGTGAGGACCACGCTGAGAGCCACCATTTTTGTAACTCATATCGTTGCTTCTGCTTCTTTATGTCGGTACAGGCTGAGCTGCAGTGCGGGCTTGGCGTTTACGATCAGACTTTGCCAAGACTTGTTGCTGTAGGAGTGGAAGAAAGAAGACGATCATATCACGGGCAACAAGGAAGCAGTCCAGTTCCATTTCCATGTGAGGTTTGCTCCGCAAGAAACAGCTGCACCAAAGCATTCGATTCCACTTCCACCCTAACAAGCAAACCTTAAATGATAGTAATAATAGAGTGACCTTCTACATTACCAGCAAAAGCTATTTAGTCACTCTTAGATGTTAAATCAATCGAGAGAAACTTGGCTCTAATACTAATTAGTAGGACCGTATCGACATTAGGAGAGGATGAATTAATGCTTTCGTAAAAACATTGATTTAAAATTTTTATTCGATAAAGCTTGTATCGGAAAGTATTTAAACTTAGAAAGCAAGTGAGAATAATAGATAATTGAATCAATAAGTAATGACAATGAAAAGTAGGAAGAAAGTGTACACCGAGTTTATAGTGGTTGGTCATAGCGACCTATGTTCACTCTCGATTCATCTTCCGTCGAGGCCATCGATGTTCACTAATGATCTTCTTTCAATGGACGGAGACTAACTACCCTCTTTACAACTCTTTCTCCTTTTTACATGTTTAGGAGAGAACATTTACAAGTCTCACACATCTATTAGAATAAGCCCAAAACTTAAAGAGGAGGAGACACTTAGCACTTTTCAAAGCTTTACAATTCAGAATCACTAGAGTTTTTGTTCACTTTTCTTGTTTTCTCAAGCAAAAAAGAGTGAGATATTTATAGACCCTAAATGACTTCAAAAATAGAGCCAAAAAATGTCTCATCCCTGGTTTCAGGGATACTAGTAGTACTACCACTAGTATTGGGTGGTACCACCACTTGTACCCCTGACAACTAATGGTACTACCACCTAGTCTGGGCGGTACTATCGCTAGACTTTATGGGAAACCATGTACTAGTGATACTACCACCAGTCTGGGCGATACCACCGTCGGGTCTTTCGAAAAATGTACACTTGATATGTTCTAGCAGTACCACCGCTTGACCTAACTATAGGTCACTGAATGAGCCCAACTCAGTCCCAGATCAGGCCCAAAGGGTCCCTAATTGAGTTAATAGGGTTACACCCAAAACTAACTCAATTTAAGACCTAACTATGATAATTAAGACTTAAACAATTACGAGACAAGAAATTTAAGTTGTTTGGCATGTTGTTAGTTCATCCGAACTCCCAACGAACTTTCGACGTGTCGTTCGAACCTTCAACGTATCTCCCGATCTATCGGCATGTTGTCTCCCGCAACATTTGATCTTAGCGTAATGTCCGATTCTTCCGGCCCGATGTCTGATTTCTAACTCCGTCCCAACGTTTGATTCTTTTTGCTTTAATCGTTTTACTTTTTTCTTATCAAAGTTAATCCTACATTATTTTTCTTAAAATGCAGATTAGATCATAAACTCATCAATCAATTAATTTTATCATCAAAATCTGAGATTTAATAAGAGACTCCTTCCTTCAAGAATACTTAATTATGTAATTTCTCAAATATTATTTCTTCTTATCCAAGTCCTCTAAGGAAATAAACTTGGTAAGTCTTTTTATAGCTACAATTGCCCATGCCTTATATGTAGAGCATCAATGCTAAAAATTATTTTACACTTCCACCCTAACAAGCAAACCTGGCTTTAATACTAATTAGTAGGACCGTATCGACATTAGGAGAGGATGAATTATTGCTTTCGTAAAAACATTGATTTAAAATTTTTATTCGATAAAGCTTGTATCGGAAAGTATTTAAATTTAGAAAGCAAGTGAGAGTAATAGATAATTGAATCAATAAGTAATGACAATGAAAAGTAGGAAGAAATTATACACCGAGTTTATAGTGGTTGGTCATCGCGACCTATGTTCACTCTCGATTCATCTTCCGTCGAGGCCATCGATGTTCACTAATGATCTTCTTTCAATGGACGGAGACTAACTACCCTCTTTACAACTCTTTCTCCTTTTTACATGTTTAGGAGAGAACATTTACAAGTCTCACACATCTATTAGAATAAGCCCAAAACTTAAAGAGGAGGAGACACTTAGCACTTTTCAAAGTTTTACAATTCAGAATCACTAGAGTTTTTGTTCACTTTTCTTGTTTTCTCAAGCAAAAAAGAGTGAGATATTTATAGACCCTAAATGACTTCAAAAATGGAGCCAAAAAATTTCTCATCCCTGGTTTCAGGGATACTAGTAGTACCACCACTAGTACTGGGTGGTACCACCACCTGTACCCCTGACAACTAATGGTACTACCACCTAGTCTGGGCGGTACTATCGCTAGACTTTATGGGAAACCATGTACTAGTGATACTACCACCAGTCTGGGCGATACCACCGTCGGGTCTTTCGAAAAATTAACACTTGATACGTTCTAGCGGTACCACCGCTTGACCTAACTATAGGTCACTGAATGAGCCCAACTCAGTCCCAGATCAAGCCCAAAGGGTCCCTAATTGAGTTAATAGGGTTATACCCAAAACTAACTCAATTTAAGACCTAACTATGATAATTAAGACTTAAACAATTATAAGACAAGAAATTTAAGTTGTTTGGCATGTTGTTAGTTCATCCGAACTCCCAACGAACTTTCGACGTGTCGTTCGAACCTTCAACGTATCTCCCGATCTATCGGCATGTTGTCTCCCGCAACATTTGATCTTAGCGTAATGTCCGATTCTTCCGGCCCGATGTCTGATTTCTGACTCCGTCCCAACGTTTGATTCTTTTTGCTTTAATCGTTTTACTTTTTTCTTATCAAAGTTAATCATACATTATTTTTCTTAAAATACAGATTAGATCATAAACTCATCAATCAATTAATTTTATCATCAAAATCTGAGATTTAATAAGAGACTCCTTCCTTCAAGAATACTTAATTATGTAATTTCTCAAATATTATTTCTTCTTATCCAAGTCCTCTAAGGAAATAAACTTGGTAAGTGTTTTTATAGCTACAATTGCCCATGCCTTATATGTAGAGCATCAATGCTAAAAATTATTTTTCACTTCCACCCTAACAAGCAAACCTGGCTCTAATACTAATTAGTAGGACCGTATCAACATTAGGAGAGGATGAATTAATGCTTTCGTAAAAACCTTGATTTAAAATTTGTATTCGATAAAGCTTGTATCGGAAAGTATTTAAACTTAGAAAGCAAGTGAGAGTAATAGATAATTGAATCAATAAGTAATGACAATGAAAAGTAGGAAGAAAGTGTACACCGAGTTTATAGTGGTTGGTCATCGCGACCTATGTTCACTCTCGATTCATCTTCCGTCGAGGCCATCGATGTTCACTAATGATCTTCTTTCAATGGACGGAGACTAACTACCCTCTTTACAACTCTTTCTCCTTTTTACATGTTTAGGAGAGAACATTTATAAGTCTCACACATCTATTAGAATAAGCCCAAAACTTAAAGAGGAGGAGACACTTAGCACTTTTCAAAGCTTTACAATTCAGAATCACTAGAGTTTTTGTTCACTTTTCTTGTTTTCTCAAGCAAAAAAGAGTGAGATATTTATAGACCCTAAATGACTTCAAAAATGGAGCCAAAAAATGTCTCATCCCTGGTTTCAGGGATACTAGTAGTACTACCACTAGTACTGGGTGGTACCACCACCTGTACCCCTTACAACTAATGGTACTACCACCTAGTCTGGGCGGTACTATCGCTAGACTTTATGGGAAACCATGTATTAGTGATACTACCACCAGTCTGGGAGATACCATCGTCGGGTCTTTCGAAAAATGTACACTTGATACGTTCTAGCGGTACCACCGCTTGACCTAACTATAGGTCACTGAATGAGACCAACTCAGTCCCAGATCAGGCCCAAAGGGTCCCTAATTGAGTTAATAGGGTTATACCCAAAACTAACTCAATTTAAGACCTAACTATGATAATTAAGACTTAAACAATTATGAGACAAGAAATTTAAGTTGTTTGGCATGTTGTTAGTTCATCCGAACTCCCAACGAACTTTCGACGTGTCGTTCGAACCTTCAACGTATCTCCCGATCTATCGGCATGTTGTCTCCCGCAACATTTGATCTTAGCGTAATGTCCGATTCTTCTGGCCCGATGTCTGATTTCTGACTCCGTCCCAACGTTTGATTCTTCTTGTTTTAATCGTTTTACTTTTTTCTTATCAAAGTTAATCCTACATTATTTTTCTTAAAATGCAGATTAGATCATAAACTCATCAATAAATTAATTTTATCATCAAAATCTGAGATTTAATAAGAGACTCCTTCCTTCAAGAATACTTAATTATGTAATTTCTCAAATATTATTTCTTCTTATCCAAGTCCTCTAAGGAAATAAACTTGGTAAGTGTTTTTATAGCTACAATTGCCCATGCCTTATATGTAGAGCATCAATGCTAAAAATTATTTTACACTTCCACCCTAACAAGCAAACCTGGCTCTAATACTAATTAGTAGGACCATATCGACATTAGGAGAGGATGAATTAATGCTTTCGTAAAAACATTGATTTAAAATTTTTATTCGATAAAGCTTGTATCAGAAAGTATTTAAACTTAGAAAGCAAGTGAGAATAATAGATAATTGAATCAATAAGTAATGACAATGAAAAGTAGGAAGAAAGTGTACACCGAGTTTATAGTGGTTGGTCATCGCGACCTATGTTCACTCTCGATTCATCTTCCGTCGAGGCCATCGATGTTCACTAATGATCTTTTTTCAATGGACGGAGACTAACTACCCTCTTTACAACTCTTTCTCCTTTTTACATATTTAGGAGAGAACATTTACAAGTCTCACACATCTATTAGAATAAGCCCAAAACTTAAAGAGGAGGAGACACTTAGCACTTTTCAAAGCTTTACAATTCAGAATCACTAGAGTTTTTGTTCACTTTTCTTGTTTTCTCAAGCAAACAAGAGTGAGATATTTATAGACCCTAAATGACTTCAAAAATGGAGCCAAAAAATGTCTCATCCCTGGTTTCAGGGATACTAGTAGTACTACCACTAGTACTGGGTGGTACCACCACCTGTACCCCTGACAACTAATGGTACTACCACCTAGTCTGGGCGGTACTATCGCTAGACTTTATGGGAAACCATGTACTAGTGATACTACCACCAGTCTGGGCGATACCATCGTCGGGTCTTTCGAAAAATGTACACTTGATACGTTCTAGCGGTACCACCGCTTGACCTAACTATAGGTCACTGAATGAGCCCAACTCAGTCCCAGATCAGGCCCAAAGGGTCCCTAATTGAGTTAATAGGGTTACACCCAAAACTAACTCAATTTAAGACCTAACTATGATAATTAAGACTTAAACAATTACGAGACAAGAAATTTAAGTTGTTTGGCATGTTGTTTGTTCATCCGAACTCCCAACGAACTTTCGACGTGTCGTTCGAACCTTCAACGTATCTCCCGATCTATCGGCATGTTGTCTCCCGCAACATTTGATCTTAGCGTAATGTCCGATTCTTCCGGCCCGATGTCCGATTTTTGACTCCATCCCAACGTTTGATTCTTCTTGCTTTAATCGTTTTACTTTTTTCTTATCAAAGTTAATTCTACATTATTTTTCTTAAAATGCAGATTAGATCATAAACTCATCAATCAATTAATTTTATCATCAAAATCCGAGATTCAATAAGAGACTCCTTCCTTCAAGAATACTTAATTATATAATTTCTCAAATATTATTTCTTCTTATCCAAGTCCTATAAGGAAATAAACTTGGTAAGTCTTTTTATAGCTACAATTGCCCATGCCTTATATGTAGAGCATCAATGCTAAAAATTATTTTACATAATTCTAAATGAAAGTATTTTGATTGAATTGTCTTAGCTTTTTTCTTAAAGTTCTTAACTCCGACTTCAACATATCAATATTGAAAAATTGACATTAATGCCATTTAAGAATCGCATATATTTATCTTAAATTAATAATTTTCATATTTAGACTCTTAAAGTAAGTTTTAAAAAATAAAAAGTCAAATAATAAGTCTAAGTGATAATCAACATTTTATATTTTTTAAAAATTAAAAATTTTAAATTCAGCTATAAATCATATCTAAACTAATAGTAATTACTCTATCTTTATTGGGATGCTGAGAGTTACATATATAAAGAAATTCAAGTATCTGACGTCATAGTAAATTTCATAGTGATAAAAGGAAACATTATTTTCAAACTTTGAAAGGGATATATAAATAAAATAAAAAATAGCACAGCCTTAAGTATTAATAATAATTAATATGATTTTATCAATAAATACTAAGGAGATTACATAAATAAAATATTTAAAAAATTTGGTAGTGCGTGACACAAAGTAGAATGATTTCTTGGAAAAAAAATCTTATTTTTGGATTTTTTTTTTCCTAAAAATACCTCTTTTTAAAATTTTCTAATAGCTTTTTATTCTTTGCCTAATTTGGCATATGAATAGCCACCCATCTATTTTTTTTTTCTCTTTTTTTCCTTTCCTTTTTCCTATGGATCGATTTATATAATGAATCAGTCCATCGAATTAGATTGATTCTCATAATTCCTATGGATCAATTTTTAGGATTCTATGGATCAATATTAGTTATACTATTTTTTTACTATATTATAGTCATTTTTTGGTATTGCTAAAAATACTGAAACTCAATACTAAAAACTGAATTTTTTAAAGTTGATTCATATAACTAGTATGATACAAGAATGTCTAATTTATTACAATATACTCATATGGACTTTATTGATGCTATGGTATTTTTTTCAGCCCACAATGTTGCCTCATAATTTTTAACTCAACCCACTCAAATATGGCAGCTCATTAATACATTCTTTAGATAAAGTTACAGTTATTTCAAGATGCTTTTCTTTATGACCAAGGAATACATTAAAGAAGTTGGTTACCAACTATAAAATACTTAATTATGCATGAAGGATTGTTTTATATACTAGTACTTATTTTAGTGTTTAGGGGTTAGAAATAGATTTAGAAACTAATGATATTGATAGAAGTTCTTTGGCAGTTCTCTCTCAAACTTTGTTTCTCTTGTATGCTTCCTTGAGTGGTGAGTCTTTTATTTTTCAATTCTATATCATTGTTTAATTTCCTTGAGGTGGTGAACTTTCTATATCCCTTTGTAATTTTAAACTTGGTGAGCTATTTTTCAATCTTATTAAATGACTTCAAAATTAGAGCAAAAAATGTCTCATCTCAGATTTTCGAGGTATTGGCGGTACCACCGCCATTACTAGGCGGTACCACCACTTGACACTCTGACATTGGGTGGTACCACCGCCTAGTCTGGTGGTACTACCGCTTGATAGAGACTCGTAGATTAAGCTCTAGCGGTACCATAGCTTGATAGGGCAATACCATCGCCTGACAACATTAATTTGATAAGACCCTAAAGTCTTATCGTAAAAGAAATGAAAGAAATGATAAGACTCTGATACCAAATGATAAGATCCTAAAGTCTTATCATAAAAGAAATGAAAGAAATGATAAGGCCCTGATACCAAATGATAAGATCCTAAGGTCGTATCGTGGAAGAAAGGGGAGAAAAGGGAATGATAATGATCGCTTCGAGGGGATCGGCCTCTTAGGGTTTGTTATAACAAACTGAAATAATATTTTATTGATTGATTGATTACCTAAGAGAAACAATTACATCACTATTTATAGAGTTCCACCTAGAGTCCACTAGGACTTGGACTCTAATAATAAATAAATATTAAATAAACTCTATCCGACTCTAACTGAATTAAACATACTCAATAAACATTATTCAAAAGCTTAGAAAATAAAGGGATCATAATAATTATGCCTCCTTCAAATCAGCCTTGTCCTCAAGGCTAAGCAGCATTAAACTCGGGGAGCTTCTCTTTCAGCACTTCAATCATAGGCTATTTATAACGCATCACAACCCATTTATCAAGTTAGTATGGTCTCCACTTTTTGATTAGTATAAGCAATATCTTGGTCTTTCAGTGTAACAATCATTGTAGAAAACTTCTAGCCCTTTATAATCACTTTTATCTTTGAACATTTGCTATCATAAATGAAAATTCGCCCATCAGCGATCTTTATTTCGAATCTGTCATAGCCTTCAATGTGGTGGGCCAATCGATCAACAGTCTCACTATCCATAAAATTGTTAGTGCTACCAGTATCAATCAAAACTATAATAGGCTAATGCTCTAGAGTTCCGCCAACTTCCATAGTTTGCAGGTTAGAGTAGTCGGCTAATGCATGCATTGTATATATGATAGGTCCAACATCTTTATTAGAATCTATACCTTCATGATTGGAGTCCACATTCTTAGCTTTCGGTTCCTCTCCAATAGGTTTAATCATCAGAAGTTGCCCTTGTTTATATCGGTGCTCCATACTCCACTTTTCATCTAGTACAAACCCCTTACTGATCTTTCTTTGCTAATTTTTTTCTCATATAGATATGCAAATAAAATCACAACTATTATAGTGCAGGGTTGATGAGCCTTAACTTCACATTGGATCTCTGGAATAAGCTCTTCAATAAATGTATCCAAAAGTTGTTGGTCCAACCAATCTCTAGCTTGATTTGATAATCTTTCAAACCTAATATGATATTCTAACACTGTAGAAGTCTGACAAATTTTGACAAGCTGGCAATCAACATTTTCATATTCGGATGGACCAAAGCAAACAAGAAGCCCTCTTTTGAACTACTCCCATGGAGGAACTTCGTGAAAAGTTTCATACTAATCATACCACTGGATCGCATCTCCATCAAGCTAGATTGAGGCCACTTCTACCTTAGATTCTTCTGGGGTTTTGTGAAAACGAAAAAAATTTTCCGTCTTAGAGATCCAACTAGCCGGATCCCCATCTTCCCATCATGAAAATTCTACCCTAATGCGTGGGTAGTGTTTGTCACCATTCTGGGGCCCTTTTCAACGTAGAACTTGAGCTTCCATCTTGTTGAAACCCGCTAAAGTGCTCCAATAAGCTCTTTTTGAAATCATGAAGGGTTTCTTATAGCCGATTCTCAGTTTTGATTTCTAATGCTTCCTTTTGTGCTTTCACTGAGTTATCAGCAGCCATTGCGTACGATTGTAAGTCGGTAATCCCCAATTCTTGTTTTTGATATCTAGTCAAGAGCATCTGCACTGTAGCTACAATGCTGTCGAGGAGAAAGAGGTGCTGCCCTGTGTTTCAGTCACTACATGAGATGAGAGCATCGGGGGCTGGAAGGCGACGATTGCAACTGTTATGACTCATGGGAGTGATCGCTAAATAGTCAGGTTGAGGCTGCAATGATGGCATCCGGCAGCTACGATAGCGGAGGTAGAGCAAGGGAGAGGCAGCTTTGAAGTGGCCGGGGTTGAGATTGTAGTGGAGAATAGTAATCGACGATGGCACTGCGGGAACAAGGGCAATCGGTGATTTGCCCTGTTTCTGTCGCCATAGCAAGGGGGAGGCTGCGAGGATCACGACTGGGCGACGAGCAATGTCGTCACTGGCTGGGCAGTAGTAGTGATGATGGCGGCAGCCGACATTCGCAGCAGCAAGGGGACCCCCGACTGTGGTGCGGTTGGAAACAAGGGCAGCAAGGTGAGTTGCCTATGCTTGCTCTATTTCGGTTACAAAAGATGCAGAGCAAGGGGGAGCGGTGGTTGGGAGGCGAGCGATAGTCATCGCACAGTGGCTGGCAGCGGTGGTGGGTCGGTTGGTCGGCGACGGCGCTTGAGGGGAAGAGGAGTGCTAGAGGAGGCGTGGCTGTTGGAGGCACGACTGCGATCTACGAGGGGCTATGGCAACAAGGGAAGCTTTGTTTTTGCAATTGCTGCAAGGAGGGGTTGCGGCAACTGTCGACTGCGGCTATGACCCAAGGAGGGAGTGGCATAATGGCGGACTAGGGCAGTGTCGCCGATGGTAGAAGCGGCGATGGGGTGGTCTGCTGGCTACGATCGACGAGGGGTTGCGACAACAGAGGAAGCTCTGTTTCTGCAACTACTGCAAGGAGGGGCTCTATATCCACTGGCTAGGAAACAGCGCCGGTAGTCCTTCTCGCTCGAGCGAGATGGGGAAGCGAGAAGGAGAGGTCGCTGGCCAGGTGGGGGCAGCGGTGGCTACTGGCTAGGCAACAATAGCAGTAGTGGTGGTCCCTCGGTCGGGAAGCAGCGGCGGCGGGTGGACTGGCCAGAGGCAGGAGTCTGGTAGGAGTAGGGATGGCTACGACTTCTTCTTCTTCTTTCTTTCTTTCTTTCTTTTCCCGAAGATGAAGATAACTTCAGCAAGGGGGCAGCGGCGGTGGTGGCGGCTACTGGCTGGGTAGTAGCAACGATGGTGGAGAAGGGGCAACGATGGTCGCTGACCAAGACGTAGAGGTTCCTTCTCGGTTAAGAAGGATCAGCGTTTGTGGCTGCTGGCTTCACCCTTCCTCACACAATTTTTTTTTTTTATGGCTACGACAACACTACAGCGAGAATGCCAAGGATCGCCGCTCTGATACCAAATGATAAGACCCTAAAGTCTTATCGTAAAAGAAATGAAAGAAATGATAAGGCTCTGATACCAAATGATAAGATCCTAAGATCTTATCGTGGAAGAAAGGGGAGAAAAGGGATTGATAATGATCGCTTCGAGGGGATCAGCCTCCTTGATCACTTCGAGGGGATCGGTCTCCTAGGGTTTATCATAACAAACTGGAATAATATTTCATTGATTGATTAATTACCCAAGAGAAACGATTACATCATTATTTATAAAGTTCCACCCAAAGTCCACTAGGACTTGGACTCTAATAATAAATAAATATTAAATAAACTCTATCCGACTCTAACTGAATTAAACATACTCAATAAACATTATTTAAAAGGTTAGAAAATAAAGGGATCCTAACATTTGTCGATGGTACCACTGCCCAGTCTGGTCGGTACCATCGCCCATACCACCTGGGAGGTTGAGCCTCAAGCGGTTCCACCGCCCACCCTGGGTAGTGTCACCGCTTGGCAACGCTCCAAGTGGCCGAATGGGCCTTTCATCCGGCCCAACTCAGCCCTAAATTAGGCCCAATTGGTCCCTAACTGAGTTAATGGGATTACCTCCTAATCCTAACTCAATCTAAGTTCTAACTACGATAATTAAGGTATTAACTAAGCAATCTTTATCTAGTATGTCAATTATTCTTTCGATAAAGTCTCGATGAACTTCTAGTGAACTCTCGGCATGCTTTTGGCGAACTCTTGATAAACTCTCAACGAACTCCCAACAAACTCTTGATGAGCTCCTGACGAACTCTCGGTGAGCTCCCGACGAACTCTCGATGAGCTCCCGACGAACTCTCGACGAACACCCGACGAACTCTTGGCAAGCTTCCAACACATCGTCCGAATATTCGGCGTATCATCCGATCTTTGACTCTAGCCCAATATTTGCTTTATGTATTATGCATTATCATAGTTAAACCTGCAACACTTATCTCAACATATGGATTAGATCAATAATTTATCAATTGATTTCATTATCAAAATCTGAGATTCAACAATCTCCCCCTTTTTGATGATGATAATCAATTGATAATGGAGTTAACCTTAACTCCCCTTATCTATATGTCATATTGAGATAACCAAACTTGAATCAAAAGGAATCATGACTTTTGAATTCAAGTGAAATAATTTCGATCAGAGTATAATATATCAAATCAAAATTTCATATGTTTGTGTATTATTATATTTTCATGCATAATTTCAAAACCTTACATTTTATCCTCACTTCATGCATGATACCAAAAATAAATCAACATCACTTTGGGTATATGATACTAAAGCATTCATGATACATCATTTTGGGCATATCACACATGATACTAAAGCATTTATGATACATTATTTTGGGCATATCATACATAATGTGAAGATATTAAAATTTTAAGCATTTTTCACTTCATGCATTAAATCAACATTTTGATCATGATACCAATCATCATTTTATGATACCAAACATTCATCATTTCTCATGCTTAAATCAACATTTTGATCATGAGACCAATCATCATTTCATGATACCAAACATTCATTATTTCTCATGCTTAAATCAACATTTTGATACCAATCATCATTTCTCCCCCTTTGTCATCAACAAAAAGGAGAATCATTCAACAATGCAAGTATTTAAAAATTATTGAAGTAAATTTTACACCAATTTATCAAAGCTAGCAAAAATGAGAAGTTAAGCAAAAACTTTGCATGATAACTACTTTTGCTTTTTGAAATGGGCAAGATAGCATTTTTGCTTTACATGTGCAAGAGGTTTTTGATTCTTCTTGAGATGTACCTGTTTCTTTCTCCCTTTGTGATAAAAATAAGAAGAAGAGTAATGGAGAAATTCATTCTCCATGAAAAATCAAGAACCAAATTCATGAAAGTTAAGTTTCATTGAAATAAGTTTCCACTATAGCAAAGAAAGAGGATTCATTATAAAGGATCAAGATGTCCAGAAAAAAAAAAATCAAATCCCTATTCTTGTAAATGATTATCACATACTAAATGTCCATGGATAAAAATTCTTCGTTTGTAAGTAGAGTGAGGAAGAATTTATGAGAAAGGATCATTAAATGAAGGATAAAAAATTCATGAATAAAACTTCATAAATCAAATCCTTTTTTTTGTAAATATAAGGAAGAAGGATTCATAGGAATTGATAAAAGATCAAGTTATTAATAAAAAATCCATGAATCAAGGCTCTTCTTTTGCAAATAGGAGGAAGACTCATCATCGTCAAATGAAAAATAACACATCAAGTTGTAAATGCCAAAAGTCTATGAGTCGAATCTTTTCTTTTATAAATATCACGAGAAAGAAAAATTGATCTTGATTTAAAAAGAAAACTCAAATTATGAAAATATGAGAAATTCAAAAAATGTATCAAGGAATTTATGCATTCAAAAGATTTATCATGCCTAATTCTTAGAGTGTTGCATGCATTATACCAAAGCGCATCATAATATTGAAAAACACATAACATCAAAAAGTATATCATAGAATATAAGAAATATAGTATATTAAAGAGTACAACTCATCATGGTACTTTTTAGTTCCCTAATCCCTTTTATTAGTAAAAGAAAATACACAACCTATTCAGGTGGTGGTAAATCAAAATACCTAAATAAAGTATTAAGTTGCCGATGAATTTGCTGCATCTCGGTTAAGATATGAACTTGACGTAGTTCAATTTGATCTAGTTGAGTCACTATTGAATCGATATATGAGGAGGGTGCTTGCTCTGCTAGAGGTGCTGCCTCAAAGGGACTAATAGGAGGATAATGACTTTCCCTATATATGTGTTTTTAGTTTTGGTTCAAGTGGGGGAGGTTCAGTCCTCTTGGGTAATCTAGTCCAAATTTTGTTTCTTACTATATATCTTAATCTTCTTAATAGATTTCTATTGATGCCATTGAATCGATCTAGTTTTAAGGTTTCTTCAGGTAGAATAACTATGTCATGGGCATGCATTAGTCTAGTAATTAAACCACCATATGAAAGTATCATAACTTTTGTGGACAGATCAATCATGTTTTGTCGTATCAGATATCCAAAGCAATTTTTATGTCCTTCCATAATCCAATACATTATTCCTAATTTCGTTTGACTGACTTCATCATGATGATGTTGTTTTGGAAGTAGAATGCTTATTACAATATGATGAAGTAATTTTATGCTAAAGGGTAGTAAATGTTCATAACTTTTTAGAACAATAGACAAATTTGGTTTACCAAAGATAGTGCCTAATGCCTCAGAATATATAGCCCCAACTGATTCTATGTCCCATTATCCTCTAAAGTAACAACCTTTCTTTTTTCAGGAATTTCTATAAGGTTGCAAATTACACTATCCATAATGGGTATGTGATGCCCTAGGAGATAAGTGGACACCCTATTATTTTCATCCACATGCAAGTTGTTAAAATTGTTGAATCTCAGATTTTGATGATAAAGTCAATTGTAAATTGTTTGATCTAATCTATATGTTGAGAAAAGTATGTAGGATTAACTACGACAGTAGTAAGACATAAAGTAGGTGTTGTGCCGGAGTCAAGATCGAGATCTCATTGGGAGTTCGAGAGTTCGTCGGAAGTCCGGATGTTCGTTGGAATTTTTGTCGGAACCAACCGAGAAGTCTAGGAGCTTGCTAAAGAAGCTCGTCGTAACTTACCAAGAAGATCGTCGTGAAGTCCAGAAGCTTGCCGGGAGTCCACCGGAACATTGTTGAGAGTTCGTCAGATGTTCACCGGATGTTCAGCGGAAGTTCGTCGGAAGCTCACCGAAAGAGCAATTGATGCATAGGAACAAGAAGTACTATGATTATGTCTTAATTATCATAGTTAGATCGTAAATTAAGTTAGGATTGGGAGGTAATCCCACTAACTTAATTAGGAGCTAATTGGGCCCTTAATAGGGCTGAATTGGGCCGAATTGAGTAGCCCATTCAGTACATGAATTCTTGGCCGGTGGTGGCATCGCCTGGGAGACAGTGTCCCAGGTTGTCTGGGCAGTGGTACCACTGGCAATGAATGCTACCAGCGGTGGTACCACCCAGTGTCAGACCAACGATGGTAGTACCGCCCAGTAATGATAGTGGTACTGCTAGTATCCCGAAATCCGAGGATGTGACACTTTTTGGCTTCAATTTTGAAGCCATTGGGGCCTATAAAAACCCCATCCTTTTCTGCATGAAAGGGCACGAAAGTATTAAACATCTTCTTGAATCTCTAGGGTGTTAAGTGTTGTAAAAGTTAGAAAGAGTCCTCCCCTCCCTCTCTTAGCTTTATAAATATCCAAGAAAAAGGAGTGAGGCTTGTGAGGGTTATCTCCTAAATCCGAGAAAAGGAGAAAGCACTGTAAAGAGGTGTTTGGTCTTCACCTATTGAAAGAAGGCCTTTAGTGGATGTTGGTGACCTCAACGGAGGAGGAATCCGAAAGTGGATGTGGGTCACATGACTGAACCATTTTAAATTCTGGTTTGCTTTTTATTTATGCAATTTACATTACTTCAAACCTCCTTAATCTTTTCTTTGCACTTTTACGAAAGCTTTCAAATTCAATTTCTCTTCGAAACGGATTGAATCGAAACTATTTTCGTCAGAATCTGTTTTAATCGAAACGATGATACTTGAAATCGGGAAAGTTTTTCGCTGCACTAATTCACCCCCCCTCTTAATGCCACTCTTGATCATAACAATTGGTATCAGAGCAAGTTTCACTCTCATTTGGTTTTAAACCCAAAAGAGATGGTATTTGCCGACAACCAAGAGGGTCATTCAATTACACATTCGCCTATGTTCAATGGGACGAATTATACATATTGGAAGACTAGAATGAGGATCTTCTTAATTTTAATGGATTTCAAATTATGGAATATCATAGAAAATAGGTTTCAAAAGTCATCTCTTCTAATGAACGATTGGAATGAATTGGAGAAGAAGACTTTCGCTTTAAACGCTAAGGCTATGAATGTCTTGTTTTGTGCTTTAGATAAAAACAAGTTCAATCATGTATCTATTTGTGAAACTGCGTTTGATATTTAGCACACACTTGAAGTGACTCATGAAGGCACCAATAGAGTGAAGGAATCGAAAATTAATCTTTTAGTGCACACTTATGAGTTATTTCGGATGAAACCGAATGAGACCATTGGAGATATATATACCTGATTTACGGATGTCGTCAATGGTCTAAAAGGACTTGGTAAAAGTTTCTCGGATTTTGAACTTGTTAATAAAATTTTAAGATCTCTTCTAAAGAGTTGGGACCCTAAAGTCACGGCCGTTCAAAAGGCCAAAGATTTAAATAACTTTCCTCTCAAAGAACTAATCGGGTCACTAATGACCTATGAGATGACTTGTAATGCTCATGAAGAGCCAAAGAATAACCTTCCAAAGAACAATGAAGGATATGGCTCTAAGAACTCAAGAAGACCACTTGAAAGAAAATTCAAGTGATGAAGACTTCGCACTCTTAACAAAAAGATTCAAAAAATTTATAAAAAAAATAAATTTAAAAGTGATACTAAAAATAAAATTGAACCTAAGAAAGAATAAGTGATGTGCTATGAATACAAGAAGCAGGGACATTACAAGAGCGAATGTCCCCAAGCAAAGAAGAGACAACCAAAAAAGAAGAAGGCTCTTAAAGCAACATGGGACAACTCAAGTTCATCCAAAGAAGAGGAGCCAACCAATATCGAGCAAGTTGCTCACTATGCACTAATGGCTATTGGAGATGAGGTAATAAGTTCATTAGATGCAACTTTATTTTTTGATGAGCTTTTAAGTTTATTTCATGAATTATTTGATGAATGTAGAACTTTGAGTAAAAAGTATAACTCTTTAAAAAAGGAACATACCTCTCTTATTAGCGATTTGATAGACTAAAATTGAGCATGATGATAGTTTAGCTCCCTGCATAAAATGCCATGAAGTAGAAACACTTAGAAAGGACAACTTGTTACTCGAAGAAACCTTTAAAAAGTTTAAGGTTGGTAACAAGTCCTTGAACATGATCCTTGCCAACAAGGGTCACGTTCATAGAAAAGGCAGAATCGGATTTGTGAGTAGTTCTTACCAAAATCCAACCACCTTTGTTAAAGACCCTACTTTACATGTTTTACCCCGAAATAAATATAACTTTTATTACAAATTTGGGCATATAGCTTATCATTATTCATTTAAGAAATATAGCCTGCACAAATTAATTTGGGTTCCTAAAAGAATCTCAAATGACTCAATGCAACATGATAAGCTATGTAGATCAATTTTTGAGGCACCCAAGGTCAAATAGGTGCCTAAAAATCATCCTTTTTTGTAGAAATGTTTACCGTCACAAGCTAGGAGCAAGAGATGGTACCTTGATAGTAGATGCTCAAGGCATATGACCGGAGATCCATCTCAATTCTCTAAGCTCACTAGCATAGACGAAGGATATGTCACTTTTGGAGATAACAACAAGGGTAAAATCATTGGCAAAAAACCATAGGTAACAAATCCACCTTTTCTATTGAAGATATGTTATTAGTTGATGACTTAAAGTATAACCTTTTGAGCATTAGTCAATTGTGTGATAAAATATACATCATTAGATTTGAATCCAATGCTTGCATTATTAAAAAACTATACAAAAATACATCTATGATTGCTCTAAAATAAAATAATATATACACTATCGACATTAATAATCTTTGTAATAAAATATGTTTTTCGATTTTGAATGATGATGCTTGGCTTTGGCATAGGAGGCTAGGTCATTCAAGTATGAAACTAATATCTCAAATTTCATTTAAAGAACTTATAAGAGGAGTTCCTCACATTAAGTTCATCAAAAATAATGTATGTGATGCATGTCAACTAGGAAAGCAAATAAAAAGTAGTTTCAAACCAAAGAACCAAATAGGCACCTCTAGGCCATTGCAATTAATCCATATGGACTTATTCGAACTAATTACTACATCAAGCCTAGGAGGAAGCAAATACGCATTTGTCATCGTGGATTATTATAGTAGATACACATGGACTTACTTTTTGACACACAAAAGTGATTGCTTTAGGTATTTCTCTAAGTTTTGTAAACTTGTTCAAAACGAAAAGGGTTTTATGATTTCATCAATTCGGAGTGATCACGGTGGTAAATTTTAAAACCATGATTTTCAATAATTTTGTGAATCTAATGGATACAATCATAATTTCTCTACTCCAAGAAATCCTCAACAAAATAGAGTAGTAGAAAGAAAAAATAGAAACTTATAAGAAATGACTAGAACCATGTTAAACAAACATCACCTACCCAAATATTTTTGGGCTGAAGTCATAAATACGACATGCTATATCATGAATAGAGTTCTAGTAAAACCATTACTCGCCAAAACTCCCTATGAGTTGTAGAACAATAAAAAATCAAATATTTCATATTTTAAAGTTTTTGAGTGTAAGTGTTTTATCTTGAATGAAAAAGATGCCTCAAGAAAATTTAATGCAAAATTCGATGAAGGAATTTTTCTTGGCTATTCTTCTATTTCTAAAGTATTTTGTATCTTTAATAAAAGAACTTTAATTATAGAAGAGTCTATTCATGTTGTTTTCAATAAAGTTTTCAAAGTCAAGAAAAATGATTTTGATGCTTTGAATTTAAATAAAACCCCTTCTCTATCTAGCAACTTGGATGCATATTCTTCTGAAATATCCTTACCCAAGGAATGGAAGTATATAGATGCTCATCCTAAGGAGCTAATCATAGGAGACACATTAAAAGGGATTCAAACATGTTCTTCTCTTAAAATTTTTTGTGCCAACGCTGCTTTTCTCTCTCAAATTGAACCAAAATGCATTGACAAGGCCTTGAAAGATGATTTATGGGTTATCACAATGTAAGAAGAGTTGAATCAATTTGAGAGAAATGAGGTGTGGAAGCATGTTCCTAGGCCAAATGACCATTTAGTTATTGGTACTAAATAGGTCTTTAGAAACAAGCAAGATGAATTTGGTATTATGGTTCGAAATAAGGCTAGATTAGTAGCCAAGTGTTTCAACCAAGAAGAAGGTATCGATTATAAAGAAACCTTCGCTCTTGTGGCATGATTAGAAACCATAAGGATGATCCTTGCCTATGCTAGTAGTAACAATTTTAAGTTTTTTTTTTTAAGTTATTTTAAATGGATGTTAAAAGTTCTTTCTTAATGACTTTATTTCTGAAGAAGTTTATGTTGAACAACCTTCCGGATTTGAGAATGATAATCTCCATAATCATGTGTTTAAATTGACTAAAATTCTCTATTGATTGAAATAAGCACCAAGGGCTTAATATGAGAGACTCAGCTCATTTTTTATCGAAAATAATTTATCTAAAGGCAAGGTCGATACTACATTGTTTATCAAAAAAATTAAAAATAATTTTCTTATTGTTCAAATTTATGTTGATGATATTATTTTCAGTTCCACGAATAAATCTTTATGTGATCATTTGCTAAAAGTATGAGTCTTGAATTTGAAATGAGTTTGATAGGGGAATTAACTTTCTTTTTAGGCTTACAAATCAAATTAAGTAATTGTATTTTTCTTAGTTAAACAAAATATGTTTTAGATTTGCTAAAAATGTTCAATATGGATAGTTTAAAGACTATCAATACTCCTATGAGTACCTCCACTAAGTTAGACATTGATGAAAGTAGAGAAAGCTTTGATCAAAAAGCTTATAGGGGTATGATAGGAAGTTTACTATACCTCACCGCAACTAGACCAGATATCATGTTTAGTGCAAGACTCTGTGCTAGGTTTCAATATAATCCTAAGATATCTCATCTTAAAGTAGTTACGAGAATTATTAGATATCTTAAAGGTACCACTAGTCTAGGATTATGGTATCCAAAATTCGAGAACTTTGAACTAATTGCTTATGCTGATATGGATTTTGCTGGATGTAGATTAGATAGAAAAAGCACATTCGGAACATGTCAATTTTTAGAACACGTACTTATTTCTTGGTCTTCCAAGAAACAAAACTCGATTGTACTATCTACAACCGAAACTGAGTACATTACAGCTAGTGCATATTGTGCACAAGTTGTGTGGATGAAAAACAGTTTAGAGGATTATAAGATTCATCTTAAAAACATTCCTATAAAATGCGATAACACAAGTGCAATATGTTTAACAAAAAATCTCATTTGATACTCTAGAACTAAATATATTGATATTAGGCATCACTTTATACGAGATCATGTTAATAATCATGATGTAATCTTAGAGTTTATTGATACGAAACATCAATTAGCCAATATTTTTACAAAGCCTTTAAGTGAAAAATAATTTGATTTTATTAGAAGAGAATTAGGAATATTAATTTGTCCGAATACATGAATTTGTTAAAATTTGTTTTTGGACTTTCTTGATTTTTTGGATTACTCACTTAAATCATGATCTTATAGTATGCGCAATGAGCCATATGCATTTTCCCATACAAGTTTTATATGATGTTTGAGTACGAATCTTCTCCTCTTATAATGCAAATTTTATATGATGATGTAAATAAGGTTGTGTGCTTCATGACAATAAAATGCTTACTTCGATGTTATAACTCGTACTTTAATGTCAAAACTCTATGCTGAAAATTTTATGATGTTGTGATATCTTAATATTGTGAACTTTTAAATGCTACAATGCAATAATAATATTTCATACAAAGAGTGATGAAAGGCTATGCCAAAATATTTTATCATGCATAAAGTGATTGTGCATTTAAATATCTTGATGTTTGATACATGGAAGTCATTGACAAATGCATCTCTCACAGATATCACTCTTATGAATTTTTAATAAGAAATGGATTTGATGTAATGCTCTTCTCACTATGAAGTTTTATTCGTGAATTTCTCCTTCATGTGATACTCCTCTCCCATGAATTCTTCCTTATTCTTCTCATAAAAGATAAATTTTAGGAATTACAATGGATATCTTAATCCTTGTAAGATGAATTTTCGTCTGTGATAATTATTTGCAAGATTGGAGATTTGATTTCATATGAATATCTCGATCCTTTTCATGAATCTCTTCTCTTTGTCAAATTGAAAGCATGTTTTAACGAAAACTTATTTGTCATTTTTGACTTGATTCAAATCATTTCATAAATTTAGTTCTTAATGGATTTCCTCCTTACCTTCTTTCCTCTTCTTTATGCAAAATTGTGATGACAAAGGGGGAGAAGTTGATAGAATCTATCGCTTTAATATTGATAATATTTAATAATGAGAACTTTTTGAGTGTGAAACTTGCTTGAATTTTTTTTTTACCACACTTGCATTGTTAAATTGTTCTCCTTTTTGTTGATGACAAAGGGGGAGAAATAATAAGATATCTAAAGCTTAACTTGTTATTTTACAATTGATATCTTGCCATAAAATAATGAATTACTATCTTTGTCATCTTTCATATTTGAAATATCATACTTGAAAATGGATGTCATGCCTTAACATCATTTTGATAAATACTTAGCATCGTATTTTGAGAATGTTAGATCATGATAGGAATCATGATGTGCATGTTGATAAGTTTAATAAATTTATCTTATCAGTTTGTTTCTTGAATTCAAAGGCCTTGAATTTAAGAATATCTTTTCTCAAGTATGGTATATAGATAGGGGGAGTTAAGATTAACTCCATCATCAATTGATTGTCATCGTCAAAAAGGAAGAGATTGTTAAATCTCGGATTTTGACGATGAAGTCAATTGTAAATTGTTTGATCTAATCCATATATTGAGAAAAGTGTGTAGGATTAACTACGATAACAGTACGACATAAAGCAGGTGTTGTGCCAGAGTCAAGATCGTGATCTCATTGGGAGTTCGAGAGTTCGTCGGAAGTCCGGACGTTCGTCGGAAGTTCTGTCAGAACCAACCGAGAAGTCTAGGAGCTTGCCAAAGAATCACATCGGAACTTGCCAAGAATATCGTCGTAAAGTCTAGGAGCTTGTCGGGAGTCTGCCGGAACATTGCCGAGAATTCATCGGATGTTCGCTGAAAGTTTGCCGGAAGCTTGCCGGAAGAGCAATTGACACACAGGAACAAAAAGTGCTATGATTATGTCTTAATTATCGTAGTTAGATCGTAAATTAAGTTAGGATTGTGAGGTAATCCCACTAACTTAATTAGGGGCCAATTAGGCCCTTAACAAGGCTGAATTGGGTCGAATTAAGTAGCCCATTCAGCACCTAAATTCTTGGCCAACGGTGGCACTGTTAGGGTCGGCAGTGGCACCGCCTGGGTGACAGTGTCTCAGGTTGTCTGGATGGTGGTACCGCCTAGACTAAGCGGTGGTACCGTCGGTAATGAATGCTGCTAGCGGTGGTACTGCCCTTGTCAGGTGGTGGTAACGCCTAGTGTCAGACCAACGATGGTAGTACCGCCTAATAACGGCGATGATATCGCCAATACCCTGAAATCCATGGATGTGACACTTTTTGACTCCAATTTTGAAGCCATTGGGGCCTATAAAAACTCTACCATTTTCTGCATGAAAGAGCAAGAAAGTGTTAAACATCTTCTTGAATCTCTGGGGTGTTCAGTTTTGTAAAAGTTAGAAAGAGTCCTCCCCTCCCTCTCTTAGCTTTGTAAACATCCAAGAAAGAGGAGTGAGGCTTGTAAAGGTTATCTCCTAAACTCGGAAAAAGGAGAAAGCGCTGTAAAGAGGTGTTTGGTCTTCACCTATTAAAGAAAGGACTTTAGTAGATGCCGGTGACCTCAACGGAGGAGGAATCCGAAAGTGGATATTAGTCACATCGACTGAACCACTCTAAATTCTGGTTTGATTTTTCATTTGTGCAATTTACATTACTGCAAACCTCCTTAATCTTCTCTTTGCACTTTTACGAAAGCTTTTAAATTCAATTTATCTTCGAAACGGATTGAATCAAAACTATTTTCGTCAGAATCGGTTTTAATCTAAATGAAGATACTTGAAATCGGAAAAGTTTTCCACTGCACTAATTCACTCCCCCTCTTAGTGCCATTCTTGATCCTAACAAAAATAACCGAACAAGTCTTGGGTAAATGGGTTCACTCATTTGAAGAATCAGAAAGACATTCAAGTTAATGAACCATTAAATTGGTTCTAAATTACTCAATTATTCTAAATCTACATATTTTCCCTTATGTACACTTATAGACTTAAAGGTTGGAAATTTAAGGGCATGTTTAGGGGAATCAAAGAGTATGAAATTATAGGTTTCATCTAATCTCCTCTTTCCTTTGTCCCTTAGATCTTCTAGAGGTCATGAAACTACACATATTATCAATAAGAGAACTATATATAAGAATCAAGATCTATCAATGAATTGAGAGAAAGGTTTTAAGGATTACCCTTGTAATGATTTCTTGGAAAGTTGAGATTGATCCTTAGATTTGCAAAGGATGAAGGTTTTTTTTAAGTTTCTAGAGGGATAGTAAGAGGAATGAGGGGTGTGGAGAGGTTTAAAGGGGTGTAGAGAGAGTTGGGGCAGTTCTACCACCAGCCATAACTTGAGTTTTTATAGGGCAAAGTTGCGGGCGATGGTATCACTAGTTGGGCGGTGCTACCACCTACAACTAGTGTGTACTGGTGGTGTTACTACCAGTCTAGCAATGCCACCACCAGTGCACTATTTTCCTCGAGTTGTTTGTTTTCTTTGTTTAGCATTATACAATCTAAAATCTAAAATCTAAAATCTCAACATTTTTGTTCACACTTTTGTTGTTTTTTTATGCAAGAAAGAGTAGGGTAGTTATAGGCCCCAATAGCTTCAAAAATAAAGTCAAAAAGTGTCTCATCCTAGGTTTCTAGAGTACTAGCGGTACTCTCATCAGTACTGGATGGTACCACCGCTAGTATTGGGTGGTATCACCACCTGCAGACTGATACTATGTGGTACGATCTCTTGACAAAGCCTCAGAGATCGGGTTCTAGTTGTACCATCGCCTAGCAGCATTAATTGTCAATGGTACCACCGCATAGTCTAGGTGGTATCACTACTTAAGCCATATGCGAGGTTGAGCCTTAGGCGGTACCATCGCTTGTCTGGCTCCAAGTGGCTGAATGGACCAACCAACGACCCAATTCAGTGTTGTTTTGGGCCTAGTTAACCCCTAATTGAGTTAGTAGGATTTCTTCCAAAATTAA
Source organism: Musa acuminata AAA Group (assembly GCF_036884655.1). Classification (NCBI taxonomy): domain Eukaryota; kingdom Viridiplantae; phylum Streptophyta; class Magnoliopsida; order Zingiberales; family Musaceae; genus Musa; species Musa acuminata. The sequence continues at coordinate 646,282 of NW_027021351.1, read as the reverse complement.
ATCAAATTAAAGTTCTAAATATGATAGTTAAGGCTAAAATAATTATGATATACATAATCTAAGTTGTCTGGCATGCCAATTGTTCAATCGAACTCTCGGTGAACTTCCGGCGAACTCCTAACGAGCTTTCGGTGAACTCCCAGCGAACTTCCGACGAGCTTTCGATGAACTCCCGGTAAACTTTCGGTGAGCTTTCACTACATCATCTGATCCTTTGGTATATCCCTCGATTCATTCGGCCTGATGCCCGATTATTGACTCCGGCCCAATTTCAATTCTTCTTTAATCGTTTTGTCTTTCTCACGATCGTAGTTAGTCGTGCATCACTTATTTCTACACATGGATTATATTATTTAATTCACCAATTGATTTAATTATCAAAATCTGAGATTCAACAATGGAGTGTCCCTAACATTTAATGTGGCTGATTTAAGTCGTTTTCATAATCATGTTGATGAAACAAATAAGGACTTGAGGACAAGTCTTTTTCAACTAGGGGAGATTGACACGAGAGTATCTAATTTGCTACAATATACTCATATGGACCTTGTTGATGCTATGGTATTTTTTTCAGCCCACAATGTTGCCTCATATTTTTCAACTCAGCTCACTCAAATATGACCGCTCATTAGCACATTCTTTAGATAAAATTATAGTTGTTTAAAGGTACTTTTCTTCATGACCAAGGAATGCATTAAAGAAATTGATTACCTAATGTAAAACACTTAATTTTAAAATTCCCTATACATGAAGGGTTGTTTCATGCACTAATACTTATTTTGGTGTTTAGGGGTTAGAAATGAGTTTAGAAACTGATGATATTGACAGAAGCTCTATTGGCCGAAACTTTGTATCTCTTGGATATTTTTTTGACTGGTGAATCTTTTATTTTTCAGTATCCTTATTTAATTTTCTTTGGGTGGTAAACTTTTTGTATCTCTTTTGATTTTAAATTTGGTTGTGAGTTATTTTTCGATCTTATTCAAGTATTATTGTGAGTTCATTCCTTTTCTATCTGAAAAACTTATTTCATCAAATATAACTGTACTATCAAATTTTCTTTTGAAATCCATTCTATATTTTACTGAATCATAAGTACTTTTTATTTAATATTTTTAATTTATTTTTCTCTGTTCAATGTTTTTCAAAATATACTTTAAACATTGCAATCATATTGAAAAATACTGTAACTCATATAAGAGTCAAATTATTTATATGTTTATTTCGTTAGATAGAGAACCATACCTATTTGAAAACCGAATAAGGTTCTTAAGTATTTTTCCTAATATATTTTGAGTTCATTTCCCTTAGTGTTTTGTAGTAAGGTTACATTATTTTTAAAAATATATCAAAAACACTATAATCATGTTTAAAAAATTCTATTTATTTTCATAAACTAAGAACTATACATATTTGAAACTCAAATAAAGTTTATAAAGATCTTTCTAATATTTTTTAGTCTATTTCTTTAATTAAATTGTTTTGTAAGAGGGCTATAGAAGCAAACAGTCAATTACACTAAACAAGAAAATGACTTTAGAGGATTTACAAGTTATTTTGAGTTTTACAGTGACAAATATGTTATTTTTGAACCTTGGAAGGATATATCTGTAAAAGTAAAAACCACCGCGACAAAAAAAACGGGTTCAAATGATTCAAGCCACGTGGACGAAAAAGGGCTCCAACCCAAAGCAAAAACGGAAGCGAACGCGCTCCCTCCCCTTATCGCCTCCTACTCTTTCATCGTCATCTTCCTCCTCCCCCCGCTTCCTTTCCACTCTGGACGCATTCCCTTTGCAGCGACAAAGGAATCTCTCTTTCCTTCCCTCCCTCCCCCGTCTCTCTCACGTTATTCCCCTCCTCCCATCCCCCGATTCCTCCCTGTCGTCGCCATCACAATCATATATGTAATGCATGTGCGTGCGTGTATATATATATAATTGCCCGAGCTTTTAGAGATGCCTTATCGTCGAGCCGCCGCCCCCTCCCCCATCATCCTCCTCCTCCTCCTCCTCATCTCCACCTCAATCCCTTCCTTTCCAACCCCCCCTCTCCTTTATTCCCCTCTCAAAGGTCCTTTTCTTCCTCCCTCCCTCTCCGTGGTGGAGTCGCCGCTCCCGTCCTGGCCGCCGCAATGGATTCTTCGGACTCCAGCTACGTCTCCCGGCCTCGCGCATATGGTAACCATCTGATGGCTTATTTCTTAGTTTCGTTGATTCAAAAATCTGATTAGATAGAGAGAGAGAGAGAGAGAGAGAGAGAGAGAGAGAGAGAGAGAGAGAGAGAGAGAGAGTATTTAGGGCTGCTTATCGATTGGTGGTATTCGTAATTTTAGATTGTGATCATCGTCGAAATTTCTGATTGCTATGTGTGGCGATGATGATTCCACTTGTGATTCGAGGTTGTTGAGGTGAGTTTGTGGGTATTATCAGGAATTGATGCATATGATCGTTAATTCCTTGTCGTTGACACCAGAATTTGTAGGGGCATCAAAATCCCTGTTTTAATCATGAGAAATTGTCGGTCCACTCAGTCAACTATCTACACCATAGTCTATAACTGTGTTTTTGCTGTTTATAGTAAAAGAAAAAGAAGTTTCAGATTAAGCGAATTTACAATCCAATGCGATAAGGATCAATGATTTTCTACATGGATATGAAGGCACACATCCAAAAGTGTTGTCATTTGAGAGAAATCATTGTCATGTACGTCAACTTTTCCTTCTTTAGGTCAATCAATGACATGCACATAAACTTTTGGCTTTTGCTTAATATTTCCCAAGCTGATAGAGTCACATTCATTCATGCATCATAGCTATGGTGCAGCTTTCTCATTCCTCAAAGCTTGGAAGACTGATCTTCCTAGAAGGTTACGAATTTTAAGAAGTTTCTAGCCAGTTTCACCGAAGATTGGAATACACATAATTTAGCATAAGTTAGCCACCAGCAGAACAAACCATTGTTTTGATTTGAGCACCCAAACTTTCTCTCTGCTAGCCTGGCTTTAGAGGATTTTAATAAAGGAAATTATGGAAAATTGCTTGGTAATGGAGCAAATGAAGAACTAAAAGACAACCATTGATGGAACTTTGAATCCCCCAAGGATTAAAATGAAGGATAATACTGACCCAATGTTTTTAAACTAGAAACACAGTTTGCCTAACCTTCATTCGATACTTTGGAAAGGGCATCACCAGCATCTTATCGACTGTTCATGATCTAGAACAAGACCTATCCTCATTCCATTTCAAGGGATAGCCACTGCAACAATGGATCTGCGGAAATGCAATTTATGTTGAGACCAAAACAAACATCTTATGCAATTAGTGGAGAACTATATGCACTTTTGAGCCCAGCTCTCTGAGTGTTGGAGTCTGATGTTTGAAGTTTAAATGCCTTATCATCGTAAGGGTTCTGATGTGTAGCATGTGTGATTATTATATGAATTAATACTCTGCAGTACTTGAGAAAGTCATTATACAATGAAAACCTACAAGAGGCTAAAGAAGCAAAATAGTCTATGAGTTCATGACTCTAATCTAGTAGAAAATGATGGTTATGTTGGAAATATGAAGAGTTCTATGACATTTTCTATTTCAGGAGGCTCATTTTAATCAGAGAATTTCATTTTCTGCAGTAGGAAACTTCATGTGGTCACCATGTCATAAAATCTGAAGCATCAGCACCCTGAATTCATCTGAATATACTGTATTCTGTTAAAATTTTCTTCTGTTTCGGTTCTCTTTGGTATACATTTTTGACACAGAATCAATCAAGCTTCACATGCTCATGATATCAGCTGTATATATCACAGATCTTGTCATGTCTTCTTTTTGTTAAGAAAGATAAATAACATGATGGGCATGTTATCAGTGAATTTCATGTCTGATGGTGATCTTATAGTAACTATGTCGAATCTCATTATGTGATCAGGACATACAGCTCCATCATATCCTTGGAGAAGGTCACGCTTCATGAGGTGGCTCTGCAAGTTTTTCAAAGGAACAGGTTGTAGAGTGTCAAATGGACGCCATTCACATCTAATTGGGGGAGAGAGCATGTTGCATAGACCAGTTAAACCAGCGGTAAAGATTCCTCTCTGATTTGATCATGTAGACCGCATGCCAAATTTCTCATAATAATTGTTAATACACATTAGTTAGTTTCCAAAAATTTATCTGAATTTCATTTAGGTGTCCATTTCCTCTTGTTCTATATCATTGTATGAAATTCTCGTGCACAAGCTCTTACCAGGATGACCAATCTAAAGATGCAAATGAAGACCTGGATCATGCAAATGCACTTTCTCTTGTCGAGGATGCCAAGAAACCCAATGGTAAGTTCAACTATTTGGGGTGTTGAAATTCGACTTTTCAGACATCTTGGAATCATGTCTCAAGCAGTTCCCCTTCCATGTCTGAAGAGGTTGGTTCAAGTGCTGATACCTTACTGTATGGTCACTTTCTGTGATAGCTCCAGGATACAGGGGCCAGGGAATTGATGATGACGAGCTAGCTAAAGCTATCCAAGAAAGTCTGAGCATGCCCTCCTATCAACCATATCAACCTGTGCAGTTTTTACCAAGAGGATACAGGTTTGATTTTGTCATTCATCTTGGTCTATATGCTATCTTGCTATGGCACATCACCACACAACTATGCCTGTGCATTGTGTCCTGCAGAATTTGTGGAGGCTGTCACCATGAAATAGGCTATGGACATTACTTGAGCTGCATGGGAACATTTTGGCATCCACAATGCTTTCGGTGTTATGCTTGTGGTCAGCTTATCCGTGAGACTGAGGTGTGTTAATCTGTTAGCTTTTTAGTAAAAAAGTGTTGCTTTACTTCTGTAAGAATTGTCACATAATATACTGGCATCTGTCTTCTCTGAGTAGTTTTTAGTGTGAAAAAGATCTTAAAACATGGTGCTTGTTTTAGTTTTCTTTGTCAGGCACCTACCCATACCACAAGTCATGTTATAAGGAGTTGCATCACCCCAAATGTGATGTCTGCCATGAATTTGTAAGAATTTATCTTTCTATATTTGTGCACTTTATCATTTCTATTGTATAAATTTTTCTAACAAACTGTGTCATCAGAAGATTAAATAATTTTCAGTGCAGAAGTTCATGTTGTTCTGGATTGCTTGTTTCTGAGTCCTTCATGCTATCATTTTAGTGAGAATCTGTTTGGCCTTTATTATGTTTCCTCTTCCTGCACAAATTCTTCGGTGGATTGTTTCCCTCTTCAACTTGACTAGATATCATTAGTATGAGAATTAGCAATGATGTTTCCTCTAAATACCAGCATATACATTTATTTAATACCACTGCAGTCCTTAGATATGTCACTTTGTTCTAAACTCTTTCCTGAATGAAATCTATACCACAGCTAAGAAATTGAGCTTCTAAAAGATCCATCTATTTCTTATATTAATTATATTTCTGGATTAGGATCCCATGCGAGTTTGAATCCTCTAATATTCACCATATGTATCAGCTGTTGCAAGTAACTGTACTTTTGTATCTATTACCAATGATATTATTTGGATAATGAAAACTTGAATCTGCTGTTTGATAGTCAGTTGTCACAAGCAATTATACTTACGTTCTTAAAATGATGAAAATTATCTTTGATGTCTTTCTCTTTTCCATCTAGAAATATTGAACCTTCTCAATCAGCTGAAAGCTTAACATTTCATTACTTTTGAAAATGATCTTCTTTCACTTTCCAGACGAAGTTATTTATATTTCTATATCAAAAATTGACCTAGAAGTAACATGCTATAATATAAGCAAGCAAGCAAATGGTTTCTGTTCATTTTTTTCCCCAACAGATCCCAACAAACAGGGCTGGTTTAATTGAGTATAGAGCTCACCCCTTTTGGGGCCAAAAGTATTGTCCTTCACATGAACATGACCACACACCTCGATGCTGTAGTTGTGAGAGAATGGAGGTATGGAAGACATTTGCTTCACCGGAGAAAATTCCAAATCTTTTTTCATATATGTAAATGGTCAAGCAAAATAATTGCTCGTGATGAATAGAACATTCATCTTTACTAATATCTCAATTTTGCTTTCACTACTTCATATTGAAGTCAAGAAACACAAGATATATCTATCTAGGAGAAGGCCGTAGCTTGTGCCTGGAATGCCTTGAATCTGCTATCATGGATGCTGGTGACTGTCAACCCCTGTACCACTCAATTAGAGATTATTATGAAGGAATGAACATGAGAATAGATCAACAAATTCCCATGCTTTTGGTTGAAAGGCAGGCGCTTAATGAGGCCATGGAAGGGGAGAAATATGTAAGCTTTCTTTGGCTGTCTTGAGTTTTAACATTCTCCTCTTGTAGATAGTTCTAATTTCTGAAGCTGTTTTCAACAGGGTCATCATCACATGCCTGAAACAAGAGGCTTATGTCTTTCTGAGGAACAAACCGTCAGCAGTGTGAGTAATCTCCTTCCATTTTGTTTAAGTTAGACTAGAATGAATTCTAAGCCAATTTCAAACATACAGATACATAAAAGGCCAAGAATTGGGGGAAACAAAATTCTGGACATGCGGACACACCCACAAAAGTTGATCCGTAGATGTGAAGTCACTGCAATTCTTGTTTTATATGGCCTCCCCAGGTTATTATCAACTTGATAACAGGCTGGAAGTCAGATATCTTTATTTATACTGGTATCTATCTATTACAATTTTTGTTTTGAGTCATATGATCATAGTTCACTGAAGTGCTGTGATCATTATGTTCCTCTCCTTAAAAGTTCATGTTGATCAAATTAATCATTCAACATGATAATCTATTGAAGATGTGGGCATTTTACCATGTTGTATTATGTTAAGAATGCTTATGCTGTAGAAAAAAGTTATGCTTCTTTTTTAATCAGGGTGAAACTTTATGAAGACTGAATTGGATAAATGGAAGTCAATTTGTCAAAAATTTTTTGTTCATTAAACTGCTAATATCCATTTCGTTTAGCAAATTATACCGGGTATCCTGACACCTTTCTTTATCCTTCTAAATGCAGACTATTAACAGGTTCAATTCTTGCTCATGAATTGATGCATGGTTGGTTACGTCTCAAAGGTATATTTTCTATTTTTTGGGGTTACAACTATTACATCATTCGATGTTAAATTTCATATAATTATGTTGTTCTATGCTATACCTTTGAATGCAAAATTGTCACTATGATACAACAAACAAATAGTCATCATCTACTTATTGGCTGGGAAACTGCTTGATCTCTTTACTGAAGATTTGAGTTTGAATCTTGTGATTGCCAATCAGGTATATATCAATGACTGCCAATTTCAGAGCACTGCAGCCAGGAGAGTCTCTTATTTTATCCAATCTAGATCTTATGCCCAGCCTACATCAATGAAATTTGAGTGAGCACCGCTCATTAAATTTGCTAGGCCTCAAAGTGAATAATTGTCCTAATCCATCGTATTAGTGCCATCAAGAATGACCATATCTTTTATGATTTTCTGAACTCCTCAGGAATTAATATCTTTTATGACCATATCTTTTCTGAACTCCTCAAGAATGACCATCGTATTAGTGCCACCAAGAATGACCATATCTTTTATGATTTTCTGAACTCCTCAGGAATTAATCTGTGATTTAAGATTCCTTTCCGTGAACTTTTATAGCTGATGAACCAAAGATTACAAAAGCACCATAAGAGATGCTAAATTGCATTGCGATTTTGTACTTCTCTTAGTTTATATGCAATCTTGCTACATGTAAATTTATGACATTTTCTTAATTCTTGTCTTATACATTTTCTTATATGTAATCAGGCTATCGTGATCTAAGCCCTGAGGTGGAGGAAGGCATCTGCCAGGTTCTCTCCCACATGTGGCTCGAATCCGAGATCATGCCAGGTTCAACGAGTGTGCCATCCTCATCAAGTTATGCTCCATCTTCATCATCCGCAATGCCATCATCTAAGAAAGCAGCAAAGTCTGACACCGAGAAAAAACTAGGAGAGTTCTTCATGCACCAAATTGCTCACGACACTTCCACTGCCTATGGCGAAGGCTTCAGAGCTGCTAATGCCGCCGTCAACAAGTATGGGCTTCGTCGAACCCTTGATCATATACACTTCACAGGAGCTTTCCCTGTGTGAAAGGCATTGGCTTAGTCCCATAATTTTTCATGGGGAGCCAAATGGGTGGCATTGCTTTATGTTGCGAGCAAAATAAGCACTTGTAAACTAAGCTTGGAATGATGTCTTAAAATAAGCAACGTTTGTGACTGAGAGATGCTGTGATTGCTGCTCATTCAAACAATCATATATTCTGTCACAACTTGCATGGGAGGAAAGAGGCTGAATGAGATGTTCAGTCACATTTCATACTTGTTATCATCTGTCATTGCTTTTCGGTACATGTGCTTAGCATTTTGGGTGATGGCTATGTTGCTTTATGGTGTATTCATTGGAGGCTGAAGGCCATACCGCACTCGATGGTTGGCTCATCCTTTGACCGACTGGATAATATCAAATTTATATAGGATAAATTTCGTTTTGAGTTTTTCTCTCCCCTCCAATCGACGTTCTTTTTCTATTTCTCCTCATCAATGTTTCCCTTTTTTTCCCTTTAGTGTTGAAAATACCTTTATATGATATCCAAAACAAGTCTTTCGTCTTCTACATTAATCGGTGTAAAGTGATTTAACTCGTCAATTTTATTTGAATGATATACTTTTCGTCGTCACGTTTCTTTTACATTAATCAATTCACAAAGTGAATTAATTATAATAAAAATTTACTGTTCATCATCCCCTTTTACTATTGATTTTTTTAAATAATAAAATATTAATTTACTATTTATAATTATATTATTATCAATTTTATCTTTTTCCTTTTTATATTCACACCACCTCTTATTTTATCTTTGTCGATGTCGCTCAATGCCATCCGATCCTACCTTTTTTGTCTCTCTCTTGATGTCTTCTTTCGAGAAGAAAAAATAAGTGGAGGGAGAAGAAAAGATTATTTGAGTCTATTTACAAATGAGAAGTTAATAATATTAAAAAGATTTAAAATAAAATTATAAATAGTAATCCTCTTATAATATTTTTTAATAGACATAATATTTTTTCATATATATATATATATACACACTATTAAACCTATAAAAAATATTATATAACCGAGAAACAATTCAATTATTATAACATAGACTAACAAATTATCTTTGGTGGGATTTCAAATAAATATTTTTATTGATTTAATAATAAAAAATATATATTAAAAAATTATATATCAATTACAATGTTTTTAGCATCTAGATAAAAATAATATAACTGACAAACAATGGTACAAAATATAATATAATATAATATAAACCAGTTTATTATCTTTTGTGGAGTCTCAATATGTATTCTTATTATTTTAGAAATAAGAACATGCAATAGATTTAACTTTTTATGTCAATTAATTACTTTTGAATAGAGTTATATTATTTCTGACACATTTTAAAATTATCAGAAGAATACATAAACTTACTACCAGAAGAATATATTTGGAGAACCCAAAATAATCTCTTGCCAAATAACTCAAAGAAACAAAAGTGAAATAGTAACCTATTGATATTTGAAGTTCTTCTACTATCTTATTTATGTGACATCTCATGCATATTAATGTGTATGATATAACACCATCCTAAAAGAAATTTATTGAGTAGTTTTTTATTATTTCTCTACATTAAATTAATACTATGAAGAAAAAAATCTATTAAAATGCTCGGATTGATAGGTGCATTTTGTCGAACACATTATGCTCATCTTTACAATCTCAGACTCCTGCAATCCTCACCCAACAAAATCCTGCAGCAAGCGGCTGCCGACGTCCTTCCCGAAATAAGCGTCGCCGCACTCCTCGAGGCCGAGGGTGAGCGAGACACGCTCATGGTTGGATGCACCACCGAACATGCTCACCTTCGAAGATGAATGTGGACGAGGTTGTTCACGGCCGGCAGACGGTTGATGCTTCTGATGCATCTCTAAGGAGTGCACTTCCTCCACCATCGGCTTCCAAAGCCTCACTCTCGCATTGATAAACCAGTTAGAGACCTGCGCGGATAGTGAAGTATTTAGTCTGACCGGATCACCAAAAATGGATACTGATGCATGCTAGTAACTCATGCATGCAGTGATATATATATATATATATATATGTATATATATATATATATACATATATATATATATATATATATATATATATATATATATAAATGTATACATGTATATATAAATGTATACATGTATATATATGTATACATATATATACATGTATACATATATATACATGTATACATTTATATATACATATGTATATATATATATATATACATATATACATACATATATACAAGAGGGCTTTTCTATCGTTCGTCTTCCCATGTTCAATAGGACGGACTACACTTATTAGAAAAGTCGAATGAGAGTTTTCTTGCTTTTAATAGATTTAAATATATGGAATATTATCGAAAGCGGTTTTCAAAGATCTTCTCTTCTAATGAACGATTTGAATGATTTGGAGAAGAAGACTTTTTTTTTAAATGCTAGAGTTATGAATGCTCTATTTTGTGCCTTAGACAAAAATGAATTCAATCGGGTTTATACTTGCGAAACAGCTTTTGACATTTAGCACAGACTTGAAATCACACACAAAGGCACTAGTAGAGTTAAAGACTCTAAAATAAATATTTTGATGAATGATTTTGAATTATTTCGAATGGAACCTAGTGAGACTATTGGAGACATGTACACTTGTTTTACGGATGTCGTCAATAGTCTAAAAGCTTTTGGTAAAAGTTTTTCTAACATTGAACTAGTTAACTAAATATTGAGATCCCTTCCAAAGAGTTGGGACCCTAAAGTAATGGTAATTCAAGAGGTTAAGGATTTGAACTATTTTTAATTTGAAGAATTTATAAGGTCTTTAATGACCTATGATATGAGTTGTATGTCACAAAACAAACATGAGAACAACCTTCCAAAGAACAGGAAGGATTTGACACTTTGAACAATAGAATACCACTTGAGTGATGACTCAAGTGATGATGATGATGATGACCTTGAACTCCTCACAATGAAGCTTAAAATATTCTTTAAATAAGAATCAAAGAATAAAAATGAACTTAAAAAGAAGTTGCCAAAGAAGAAAAGAGTGCTCAAGGCGACTTGGGATGAATCGAATACATCCAAAGACGAGGAGCAAACCAACAAAGGCAAGGTGACAAACTGTGCTTTGACGGCTTTCGTCAACAAGGTAAGCGACTCAATCGAATATCTTTTTCCTTACCATGAAATTACTTAGTGATTTTCATGATTAGTTTTATATATATATATATATATATAATTTATTTATTTATCATGACAATTACATGTTAAAATTAAATGCTTTATATTTAATGAAATCATGTTTGATAATTTAATGATTAAATTATGCATAATGATTCTTGTGATTTATGGATTATCGATCTTTGATGTAATGAAAGTTTATTTTCGGTTTTAAATGTTGATACATGTTTTTATTTAGCAAAGGCATGCTTGTATGAAATAAAAAGGGAATACATTTCTTGAAAATTTTTTAATCTCTATCTTATCGAGTTTTCACCTTAGAGATCTTATTAATGAATCTATTTATGTTATGAATTTTTTTAACCATAAAATTGATTTTGATGATTTGAATTTAATAGGTTTTATCGAAATCATGATCTTGATTTCTCGAGATTTATAACTTTAAATCGTTTATGAATTAAGATATCTTATTATGTGTTCTTATATCTTGTTATTAAGATTTATCTAAATGAATCATGATTTCTCTCTTGATTTCTCAGAATTTATAACATAAGATTACCTTTGAAGATCATTGACTATTTAATCTCGTAAGATTTCTTTTTGTTATTTACTAAAAAGGAGATTTGTCAAGATAAATCAATTACGAATTGATCTTTTTTTATCTTTCATCTTTCATGTCCTGATTTTCATATGATTACCTTTGTATTTATGTAATGCTTAGAGCATTGATGGAAGAAAGAAATAAATTATACCATTAAAAATTCTTCTTTCTTGTTTACAATAAAAAATGGGAGAAAGAAAATCGTTAGCATCTCAAGAGATTGAAAATGATTTTGATGATTTGAATTTTATTGAGTTTTATTTAAATCATGATCTTGATTTATTGAAATTACTTGAGATTTTTTCTTGGTATTTTATTTAAAGAGAAGATTTACTATATGACTCATGTCTTTTGGTGTTCATATGATCATATCTTTCATGTCATGATTTATTTATGATACTCCAATTAATTTTTCTTGATATTCTTCATGTGATAAAATGAATATGATGAAATGAAATTATGCATGAAATACTCATGAGAAGTTATTATCATGCATGATAAGATGCAATGTAATTTGACATTTTGATACTATCATGATTTGAAATATTTATAATTTGGAATGATGCATACAATACTATGATTTGTTGCTAAAATGATGTATCATGAATGCTTGAGTATCATATATGATATGCCCATAGTGATGATAGATTTATTTTTGGTATCATGCATGAAGCAAGGATGAAATGTAATGGTTTGAAATTATGCATGTTATATATTGAAAACTTGAAACCATGTTTTAGTATCATGTATACCCAAGTAATATTAATTTAAAAATTTATTGATTTAGTATCATGCCCAACGTGATAATGATGATGACTTGGCATTTCATACAAGAAAATTTTATGGGTTAAGATTTATTTTCATTTTGATTTCTTAATATTTGACACATGAGATTTTTCTATGAATCAAGATCTTGTTTTTGAACTCCTATGTTTTTTATTGTTATTTACTAAAAGGGAGATTTGTTAAAATAAATCACAACCTTTACTATTCATAACTTAATCCTTTGTGACATGATTTCTTTGTATTTATGACTTGTATGCCGTAATGATTGAAATATTTTCCACTATTGTATCCTTCCCTTCCTTTTGACAATGACAAAGGAGGAGAAAAATTGCTAGCTTGCACATTTCAAAGGGAACCAAAGAACTTGCTATCTTGAATTTCTAGCTTGCAATCTCAAGAGAAGTAAAAGTGCTATCTTGCCTATCTCAAAAAGCAAAACATGTTAACTTGCACATCTAGCAAAATTTACAAACTTACAAAACTTAACATTATTGCCAGCTTGTATGTTGTAAAATGATGTAAAATTTTGTTAGCTTGCACTTTGCTAAGGAAGCAAAAAATTACACTTCTCAAAAGAGAAGAAAAAAAATTACTAGCTTGCATGATTATTATGTTTATAATGCAATGATTTGAAATTATATATCAAAAACTTGCTAGATGCACTTCTCCTTTTTGTTGATGACAAAGGGAGAGAATTTATGATAATAATCATGTATAGAAAGTATTAAAATTTTGATTATGCATGATTTTATGATGACATGTTGCTTGGATTAATGATTAAAATTACCTTGACTTGAATTCATTTTGAATTCAAGGTTAATCTCACATATGCCATATTGATAGGGGGAGTTTGTTTAAACTCCATCATCAATTAGTTGTCATCATAAAAAAGGGAGAGATTGTTGAATCTCATATTTTGATGATGAAACCAATTGATAGTATTTATCTTATGTTCGTTTAAGTGATACAGGACTTCGACCAGAAGAGGCAAATGGATTAAAGCAGGAGGAATCAAACATTGGGCTAGAGCAAACATGTCAGAAGATTGGACGTCGAGCCAGAGGATCGGTCGACATGTCAGCAGAAGGCTTCGGTCCATGAATTCGAGGATCGGGCTAAGAAGATCGGACATTGTGCCAAGGAGATCAGAAGTTACGAGAAGATAATATGTTGATTGGGCAATACGCCGAAGGAGAGGACGATGCATCGAAGGATCGGACGAAGCGCCGGAAGAACCAATGACATACCGAACAACATAGGATTCACTTATAATCGATTATATCTAGATCGAGTTAGTTTAGAGTTTAATTAAGTTGATTTAAAATGTAATTAGACCAACTCAATTAGGGGCCAACTGGGCCCAAGTTTGGGCTATGTTGAGCCAAGTGAAAAGGCTCAAACAGTGTCCCAACAAGTGAAACCGTCATGGCACAATCTCCGAGACTGTGTTAGGCGATGGTATCACCAGTCTAAGTGGTGGTACCGCCCAGACATAGTCTCTGAGAGACTTTCCGGTAATGGTACTACTAGACTGGGTGATGGTACCGCCCAGTGTCAAGCTACAGGTGGTGGTACCGACTGTACCCCCAAATTTCGGGGATTTAAATTTTGGCTCCAAGTTTTGAAACCATTTGGGGTCTATAAATACTCCAGCTATTCTTGCATTGAGTAGCAAGAAAAGAAAATAAAAACTCTGTTTCTAGAGTTGAAAACCCTTATAATGTGTAGAGTCCCTTATCCTAAAGTTTAGAGACCATTCTAAGGGAGAGTATGAGTGAAGCTTTGTAAAAAAGGGGTATAACGGTTCTCTCCTGAACCTTTTAAAAGGAGAATCGAGGTGTAAAAGGGTAGTTGGTCTTCGCCCATTGAAGGAAGAATGGTAGTGGAAGCCGGTAGCTTCGAGTGAAGAGGAATAGGGAGTGGATATAAGTTATGATGACCGAACCACTATAAAATCAGTTTGTTGCTTTTTACTTTGCTGTTTACCTTTGCTGCAATTCATTTTATTTGCTCACTACTCTACTTCCTCATTATACACTTACGAAAGTGTTTTTAAGTTAACATCTTTCCGATCGATTTTCAACGAACGAATATTTTTCGAAATCGATGACTTTTATCTGCTGTACTAATTCACCCCTCCCCGCCCCCCCTCTTAGTGCCGACTCGTTCGTAACACTAAGTGTCAAATCCTTCTTATTCTTTGGAAGGTTATTTTCAAGTTCTTCATATACATTGCATGTCATTTTGTAGGTTATTAATGACCCGATAAGTTTTCAAGCGGAAAGTTATTTGAGTCCTTAGCTTCTTGAATTGCAGTTACTTTAGGATCCCAACTCTTTGGAAGGGATCTTAATATCTTGTTAACAAGTTCAAAATTAGGAAAACTTTTACCAAGTGATTTTAGACCATTGATGACATCCGTAAACTAGGTGTACATGTCTCCAATGGTCTCGCTTAGTTTCATGCGAAACAATTCATAACTATGAACCAAAAGATTGATTTTTGACTCCTTAACCCTGCTCGTGCCTTTGTGTGTGATTTCAAGTGTATGCCAAATGTTATAAGCCATTTCGTAAATAGAAACTCGATTAAATTCATTTTTATCCAAAGCACAAAATAAAGCATTCATAGCTTTAGCGTTCAAAGAAAAAGTCTTCTTCTCCAAATCATTCCAATCGTTCATTGGAAGAGAAGATTTTTGAGATCCATTTTCAATGATATTCCATAACTTGAAATCCATATAAATCAAGAAAATCCTTATTCTAGTTTTTCAATATGTGTAATCTGTTCCATTGAACATGAGAGGACGTATGATAGAATGACCCTCATGATTATCGACAAAAACCATCTCTCTTGTGTTTTAAACCAACTTAAGAGTAACTTTGCTCTGATACCAACTGTTAGGATTAATACGACACTAAGAGGGGGAGGTAAATTAGTGTAGCGATAAAAATGACGATTGCGATTCCAAATCTTTTTGAGTTGATAAAAACATAATGAATAAATCGTATCAAGAAGATGTCGACTTGAAATATATGTATAATGCAAAGTGCAGTTAAGTAATGAAAGTAAGTAGTAAGGAAATAATACACCGAATTTATAGTGATTTGATCATTGTGACCTACGTCCACTTTTGATTCCTCCTCCGTTGAGGTCACTGACGTCCATTATTGGTCTTCCTTAATGGGTGAAGACCAACCACTCTCTTACAACACTTTCTTCTTTTCACGGGTTTAGGAGACAACCCGATGTCCAATCTTTGACTCCATCCCAACGTCCAATTCTACTATAATTGTTTTACCTTTTTTTACGTAGTTAGTCCTGCATCACTTATCTCAACACATGGATTAGATCATTAATTTATCAATTGATTTCATCATCAAAATCTGAGATTCAATAGAAATTGATGATCTGATCAATGATCGCCGAAGGTGGCAGCACTTGCGCTTCCTCTGGGAGCATCGTCCATGGGGAAGAGAGAAGAAAGAGGGATGCTGTACTGAAGGGAAGGGATCGCCTTGCACCTGCTTGGAAGGAGGAGACCTTCGACAGGAGATGTGGCACTTGCCTTTGGAGCTGTAGAGGTCGCAGCAAGAGCAGATTCTCGAGTAAGTGACGCAAGCTTCCACGGTCTCGATATCGGTGCAGCAAGAGGAGGCACTCCTCTTGCACGACTAGTAATCTACAAGGTGTACTGGGATGTCAGGCTTGAGGATGTTTGGAATGGCAGGATTTGGTCCTCTCGATGAGAAGTATGCAACAGAAGGCGCCAATGAGTAGCTGAATCGGTGCCGACGCCGGTGAGTAGCTGAACTAGTGCCGAGTGGTGGGCTTGAAATGTGTGAGCATTGGCTTCGCGCTTGCCACCATTCTCCTTAAAGGATGCATGAAGGCGACCAACGAGGGCATCACGGGAGAGCTCCTCTATTGGAGGAAGAGCCTCGAGGGAGGAAGAGGTGACGGTAGAAGTTGCCTTATCCAGGCGACTAGGACTCGCAGTGGAAGCTACCTCGTCTAGGCGACCGAGACTGATGATTCGTCGGTGGAGAGAAGGTATAGCAACAGACAAGGTGAATGCGGAGGATCTCGTCAATCCACTCCTCATCGGTCTCACAAGTGTGATGTTGTCATGTTGTTAGCGAGGTTGATAGAAGGTGAGTTAGTTATCACTGAACAGTAAGGTGTTGAATCTCGTATTTTGATGATGAAATCAATCGATATGTATTTATGTTTTAATCTGCGTTTTGAGTGATGTAGGATGCTTCGATCAAGATGAGACAATTAAAACAGGAAAAATCATATTGTGCCAGGGGAAAACATGTCAAAAAATTAAACGTCGGGCCGAAGAAATGGTCGATGTATCGACAGAAGGCTTCAAGCTATGGATTCGGGCATCGGACAAAGAAGAGCGGATATTACACCAAGGATATTAGAGTTACGGAGTCAACTAGCCGATTAGGCAATAGGCTGCAAGAGAGGACGATGCGCCGAAGAATCGGACGAAGCGTCGAGAGACCAATGACATGCCGAACAACTAGATTAAATGCTTAGTATTAATTGTCTAAATCAAAGTATGTTTTATATGTGTAGGATTAACTATGATGGCAGTAAGACATGCAGCAGGTGTTGAGCCGGAGTCAAGACAAAGATCATGTTGGGGGTTTGAGAGTTCGTTGGAAGTACGAACGGTCGTCAGAGATTCTGCAGGAACAATCCGAGAAGTCCAGGAGCTTACCAAAGAAGCTCATCAGAACTCACCAAGAGGATTGTCGCAAGTCCGCTGGAGCATCGCCGAGGATTCGTCGAATGTTCGTCGGAAGTTTGCCGAAAGCTCGCCGGAAGAAGCGATTGACGCACCAGAACACAATCTGCAGTATTGATGTCTTAATTATCGTAGTTAGCATGTAGATTAAGTTAGAATCGAGAGGTGATCCTATTAACTTAATCTGGGGCCAACTGGGCCCTTGGCAGACCCAAATTGGGCTGAATGGATCAGTCCATTCGGACCCAGAATTCCTATCAGGCGGTGGCACCGCCCAGGAGACTTGGTCTCCCAGGAATTCCTGTCAAGCGGTGGTACTGCTAGTAGTTATTACTGTCAGTGGTGGTACCGCCCCAATCAGGCGGTGGTATCGCCAGAGCTTGATCTCCGAGCTCTGCCAAGCGGTGGTACCGCCCAGACTAAGCGGTAGTATCGCCCAGTGTCAGATGCCAAGTGGTAGTACCGCCCAGCTTTGGCGGTGGTACCACCAGGACCCCGGAAATCTGGGAGATGACACTTTTGAGCTCCAAATTCAAATTGATTTGGGCCTATATAAACCCTACCCTTTCTGCATGAAAGGGAAACCGAAAGTTTGCTTTTATTTTGAGTATTTGAGAGCTTAAAAGTGTTGTAAAAGCTAGAGTTCTTCTCTCTCTTTCTTTCTAAATGTTGATCATTAAAGAGAGGAATGAAAACTTATAAGGGTTGTCTCCTAAGCCCGTCCAAAATGAGAAAAGCTATAAAAGAGTAGTTGGCCTTCGCCTATTGAAGGAAGGCCTCTAATGGACATTGATGACCTCGTCGGAGGAGGAAACCAAAAGTGGATGTAGGTTAAGATTGACCGAACCACTCTAAATCTCGGTTTACATTTATATTCTGCTCTTTATCTTAACTGCAAACTGCCTCCGTTGCTTTACATTATCTATACTTCTGTTTGCTCTCAAGTTAAAGTTCTTTCCGAAATGGTTTTCGTATGAAAGTCTTTTTAATTGACGAAAGTTTTTCGTTGCACTAATTCACTCCCCCCCCTCTTAGTGCTCTTGATCCTAACAATTGATATCAGAGCCTCGTTATTTCTCAGTTGGCTTAACACCCAAGAGAAATGGCTCATTTCGGCTTTCAAGAGGGTTCCTCTCTTATTCATCCTCCCTTTTTCAATGGGACGAACTACACTTATTGGAAAACTCGAATGAGAGTTTTCTTGATTTCTTTGGATTTGAATTTATGACACATTGTCGAATCCGGCTTTAAAAGGTCTTCTCTTCCAATGAAAGATTGGAATGATTCAGAGAAGAAGATGTTTTCTTTAAATGCTAGAGCTATGAATGCTCTATTTTATGCCTTAGATAAAATGAAGTTTAATCGGGTTTCTTTATGCGAAATGACTTTTGACATATGACACACTCTTGAAATTATATACGAAGGCACTTCTAGAGTTAAAGATTCAAAAATCATCTTTTTAATGCATGATTTTGAACTTTTTCATATGAAACCAAGCGAAACCGTTGTTGACATATACACTCGTTTTATGGATATCGTCAATGGTTTAAAAGCTCTTGGTAAAACTTTTTCGAATTTTGAACTTATTAGTAAAGTTTTATGCTCACTTTCTAAAAATTGGAATTCAAAAGTAACTGCGATATAAGAAGCTAAAAACCTAAACAACTTACCACTTGAAGGACTAATTGGTTCGTTGATGACATATGAAATGGTGCACAATGCATATGATGAACATGATGAACAAAACAACCTTCCAAAGAATAGGAAGGATTTGGGACATAGAACATTTGAAGACCACTCAAGCATAAGCTCAAGTGATGGTGAACTTAAATTATAAATAAAATAAAAATTAAAAAGCAAAACGAATGAAACTACTCGCTTTAAACGCAAGAAGAAGAACAAAAATTGGGATGAATCAAGCTCCTCCGAAGACGAGGAGAAAATCAAGAAAGGCAAGGTGGCAAACTACCCCTTAACTGCTTTCAATGATGAGGTAAACGAAATCCACCTAATTTACTTCGAAATTACATAATACTTTTCATGATACTTTTTTTTTTGTAATTTAGTTTTGAATTAATTTTCTTAAAAATTAAATGTTTAAAAATAAAAATCTAAAAATATGATCATACTTGTAATTTTGAAAATAATAATGAAAATTACATATTTTGTGTTAATGTAATAGAATGTTAGATATAAATCTAATGATTATAACCTAGTAATATTAATCTTATATATATGCTTGAGAAGAAGAATGTGTATTTTGATGATTTTCATATTGCTTTTCAATGATGATGCATGGCTTTTGTATGGAAAGCTTGATATTTTTTATGAACCTTGTCTTTGTTCTTTAAACATAATGTATGGTTTTGACATAAGAACAAAGTCAATCATATAAATTAAAATGAAAGAAGTTTTAGATATCTATAAGAATCATTCAAAATTATGTTCAATGAAACCTTGCTTGATGTTGAAATAAAAATATTAAAGTTTTGATACCATGATTTGATGATTTTATGCATGATATTTTAAAGTTATACATGATGATTTATGTGAGTTGTTGGTCTTGATGGTTTTTATGACAAAATTTATTTTTTTAATCTCAAACGTTGATGCATGTTTTTATTTGGCATAAAAGAAAAGAACATGCATGTATAAAATAAATCACATGAATTGAAACAACCAAAAAGTGGAAAGGATTCTTCTTGAAAAAATTATTTTTTTGACTTTATTGATTTTTCCAAAAAGGAAATTAATGAATCTATTTGTATCACTTTTGTGAATGATCTTGAAAATGATCTTGATTTGATGATTTAAATGAGCTTTATCTTGACTTCTCAAAATTTGTAAATTGAGATTTCTTATGCTTAAGTCAAGATTTTATATGCATGAATTGAAATCTTTTTCTCCCAAAGTTTTACTAAAGAGAATATCTTTTTTGAAATTTATGACTTAAAATTTCTTTTGAATATATTTTATTATTGGATCTTCTAAGATTTTCTTTTGATTATTTAAGAGGAGATTTTTCAAAAAGAAATCATGCCTTTTGGTATTCACATGATTTTATCATTTCATGATATGATTTTTATGCAATTCCTTGTATTCATAAAATATTTATCTCATCACCCAATAATTCTTCTTGATAATCCTTATGTGATGATATGAATATATGAAATATTCATTAATTTATTTTGATGTTTACAAATAAGAAGTTTTGATCATGCATGATAGGATGTAATTTAACAAAATTAGTACTATCATGACGTGAAATAAACGATGATTTGGAATCATGCATGTAATGATGATTTTATATTTTATGATTTGGTATGATGCATGCAATGATGAAATATTCATGAATTTGAAATGATGCATGCAATACTTATGATAATGATGTACATGATATATTGTATATGAAATATATCATGAATGCTTTAAATGATGAATGCTTGGTATTATGATCAACACGTTGATAAATGCTTAAAAATTTTAATATTTTAGTATCATGTATGATATGTTGATTAATTTATTTTTTGATATCGTGTATGAAAAATTAAATATAAGGTTTTGAAAATGTGCATGTTTTAATTTGAAAATATAATGATGCATAAATAAGATTGATACTTAACCCTTGTCGTGATTTGAAGATTATAGTAAAGGAAAATGAATTATACTATTGTATTGCTATTCCCTTCTATTTGACAATGACATAGGGGGAGCAAATTTTGCTAGCTTGTTAGCTAGCTTGTAAATCTCAAGAGAAGCAATGTGTGCTAAGTTATACATTTTGAGAAGAAATTACTATCTTGAAACATCACCAAGAGTTGCTAGCTTGAAATCTCAAGAAGCAAAACATGCTAACGTGCACATCTAGCAAACTTGCATATTTCAAGAAGCAAGAGTTACTTTCTTGAACATCTCTAAATTGCTAGCTTTCATGTTCTAAAATATTATAACATTGCTAGCTTGCAAGATGTAGAACTTGCTATCTTGAACATTATAAAGAAATGCTATCTTGCACATTGCAAAGAAAATCAAATATGCCAACTTGCACATCTTTAAATTTGCTAGCATGTATGAAGTAGAATATGCTATCTTACTACCTTGCATATCTACAACTTGATAGCTTGAATATTTTAAGCATGATGTAACACTTGCTAAATTTTCTAGTTTCAAATTGCATGATGATAAAACTTGATGTTTATTATGTAACGATTTGAAATCCTACTTCTAAACACATGAGAATTGAACTTCTCCTTTTTGTTGATGACAAAGGGGAAGAAAAATGTTGATGTCATGTCATGATTTGATCATGATATGTTGCTTGAATTTTTGAATCCAAGAGTCTCTATCAATATGGCATATTGATAGGAGGAGTTTGTTTAAACTCCAGGAGTTAAGGTTAACTCTGTCGTCAATTGATTATCATCATAAAAAAGGGGGAGATTATTGAATCTTGTCTTTTGATAATGAAACCAATCGATATGTGTTTATGTTTTAATCTGCGTTTTGAGTGACGCAGGATGCTTCGATCAAGATGAGATAATTAAAGCAAAAAAAATCATGTTGTGCCGGGGGAAAACATGTCAGAAGATTATACGTCGGGCCGGAGGAACGATCGACATATCGACAGAAGGCTTTGGGCTGTGGATTCGGGCATCAGGCCAAGAAGAGTGGATATTGCACCAAGGATATTGGAGTTGCGGAGTCAACTGACCGATTGGGCAATAGGCTACAAGAGAGGACGATGCGCCGAAGAATCAGACGAAGCGTCGAGAGACCAATGACATACCAAACAACTTGATTAAATGCTTAGTATTAATTGTCTAGATCGAAGTATATATTACATGTGCAGGATTAACTACGATGGTAGTAAGACATGCAATAGGTGTTGAGCCGAAGTCAAGACAAAGATCACGTTGGGGGTTCGAGAGTTCATCGGAAGTTCGGACGATCGTCAGAGGTTCTACGGGAATAATCCGAGAAGTCTAGGAGCTTGCCAAAGAAGCTCATCGGAACTCGCTAAGAGGATCGTCGCAAGTCCAGGAGTTTACCGGGAGTCCGCCGGAGCATCGCCGAGGGTTCGTCGAATGTTCACCGGAAGTTTGTTAGAAGCTCACCAAAAGAAGCGAGTGACGCACCGGAACACAATCTACAGTATTGATGTCTTAATTGTCATAGTTAGCATGTAGATTAAGTTAGAATTGGGAGGTGATCCCATTAACTTAATCTAGGGCCAATTGGGCCCTTGGCAGACCTAAATTGGACTGAATGGATCAATTCATTCGGACCCAGAATTCCTACCAAGCGGTAGCACTACCAGGGTCGGCGGTGACACCACCCAGGAGACTTGGTCTCCCAAGAATTCTGGGTGGTAGTACCGCCCCTGTCACAGGCGGTGGTATCGCCCTAGTCAAGTGGTGGTATCGCCAGAGCTCGATCTCCGAGCTCTGCTAGGTGGTGGTGCCGCCCAGACTGAGCGGTAGTACTGCCCAATGTCATATGCCAGGCGGTAGTACCGCCCAGCTCTGGCGGTGGTACCGCCAGGACCTCGGAAATCCGGGAGATGACACTTTTGAGCTCCAAATTCAAACTGATTGGGGCCTATATAAACCCCACCCTTTCTGCATAAAAGGGAAACCGAAAGCTTGCTTTTGTTCTGAGTATTTGAAAGCTTAAAAGTATTGTAAAAGCTAGAGTTCTTCTCCCTCTTTCTTTATAAGTGTTGATCATTTAAGAGAGAAGTGAAAACTTGTAAGTGATAGAAATAATAGAAGATAAGAACAATAATTGAAGAAGCTTTATTATAGAAATGAAATAGCTTTAGCTTAAATCTATTAACATGTTCCCTCTCCTATTTATACAAATTAGGAGGAAGGATTTCCCTCAACATAATAAACAGAATAGAGAGATTTTCTCATATAATTGGGGAAATCTTATCCTCTATCAAGTTGGGGAAATCTTATCTTCTATCATGCCCCCGCAAGATGATGCTCCTAACAAGGATACCAATCTTAGATCGATGCAAAGAATGGTTTAAAGCAAGAGGCTTCGTGAGTAGGGCAAGAGCATATCGCTGTTGCTGTTGTGATTGCTGTTGCTGTGAGGGCACAGGCGTTCCCTTCGTTCTCCTTACATCCGCCCTTCGTTCTCCTTAAGTCCGCCGATTGTTGGCAGATCAGCGAAGACTACCGCGGTGAGGAAGATGAGGATTAGCCGTGAAGCCTCTCAGGAATGTGGCTGCAGCGGCGTTGGTCGCTGGCCGAAGACAATGGCATTGAGAAGGTGAATCACAGTAGCTAACTCAACGCAAGGAGTGCAAACACTTCAAGTGCTTCAGAAGTGTGAGCAAAGAGCAGGCGAAGGCTAGTAACCAGCTCGATGCATGGAGTACAACCTCGAGGAGGCGGGCGAAGTCAAGTAACCTTTGCCTTCTCAACTCTTAAGAGAATGGGCGAAACCGAGTACCCCAATTCTCTTATCTATCCAGCAGAGGAGCTCTGCATAAGTTCAAAGACCCTTCGAAGATAATGGAAGACAATAGTTGTCAAATCCTCACCAATGGTGATCAGTGCTACTGAGAGTAGATTGTCCGCTTCATTTCCCAACGAAATGCCAATCGAAAGCAGAAGTGATGCGAACCTACTTGGATGTGACAACTAAGTGAAAGAAGAGTCAATGAGCAAATTTTGTGGAGGAAGGACCCAAAACTTCAGAAGTTTACGAGACGATGCTCGTTAAAGCTCCAACAAGCATCCACCCAGTTCAAGCAGTATGAGGAATTTGAGAGACTAGCGCAGTAAGGATGGTCTTTTCCTTTATCTGGGGGATCCGCAGGAATCAACAAGGATCAACACAACTCAGCCAACCCCACACCAGAGTCAGAGTCATTGGTGAGTTGAAGCAGCATGGCGGATCAAAGGTTCGACTACTCAAAAATAGCAGCGGAGAGCAGCAAGGAGCCAAGAGGCGCATTGTAGCTGGAGCAGAAGATTGAAGACTTAGTAAAGGCGAGGAGTTGCAGTGTCGACAAAGGCTTCAACGAGGACGTCGAAGGAATAAGTGGGGGAGAATGTCACGGACAAACTTCTAAACAAGGTGTTTGATGTAATGCTTATGTATGTCCGTGTCTTTTGGCATGTTCATGCCTTGTACAGCATGTAGAGGGGTGGCCGAAGGCTTAATAGTCCCATTTTAGTTGGGTTGGTGGCCTCTTTAGGCTTGTAAATAAAGGTTGTGTCATGTGGACACGTGCGAGAGATTATCGGTCTGTAATGGACCAT
This sequence comes from Musa acuminata AAA Group, assembly GCF_036884655.1. Classification (NCBI taxonomy): domain Eukaryota; kingdom Viridiplantae; phylum Streptophyta; class Magnoliopsida; order Zingiberales; family Musaceae; genus Musa; species Musa acuminata. Next base: position 621,522 of record NW_027021351.1, on the reverse strand, counting down.
TTTACCCTTTGTTGTGCCGCTGTTCAGAGCTTGTAAAGTCTATTTGTAATTTGCATTGTCTATGAAGTATTTTTCGGAGATGTTTGCTTGTGGATCTCGATTGAGGCGTTCTCTCTAACCCGTGCTCTCTTCTGGTGGTCCTAAGGGACAATGGGAGGCTTCGGGGAGGTTGACCTTTGCGGACGGACACGCAAGGGTGCCGCACGACTTAGGCAAAACCAGCTAAGTCCGTGACAGATGGTATCAGAGTGGGACAAGCACTCATAGAAACACTTAGCATGCAAACGTGGGGGACCTAGCGGGGCTGTGTTGAGGGCAGTCAGCACACGCGCGACCGTTTGGGGGAAAAACGGGCATGGAGATGTAGGGAAAAGGAGTCGCTCGGTGGAGCGGACATCTGACATTGGCATTCAGAGGAATGGCCAACCCTTCGCGCAAGAGGCACCACGAGAACAGGCAAGCTTGGAAGAATGTGGAGTGCACAAAGGTTGGGATGGCTGAGTTTGAGCTACGGCTCAACGTTGACAACCATACTTGATGGTGCTCAAGCCAAGCGAGGCACTTGGTAAAGGATGAGACCATGCAAGGTAGAATGAGTTGCTCAACGACTAAAAGAGTTATACAAAGCTCATAGAGGTGAGGGGAATTGCTAACTCGAAGAATTTGGTACTCATGCATGGGCTTGTATGCGGACGATGGAATGTCCGTGGCCATCCCAAGGCGACCGAAACTCGATGCCATGGAGCATTGAAACTTTCTCTTCAGCATGTGAAGGATACGTCCGTAGGAGGCTGAAGTGTGCAACGAGTTCAGCATGTTGCTAAGCCTTGAGGGGTGCAGCGGGGACTGTATTGACGAGGAGTCGCAATCTAGCAAGTGCGTTTGTAGGAGGCAGAACAATGCACAGTTTGTTCAGCAGATCGGAGTAGTCCAAGGGGATGGTGGTCTCCGAAACGAAGAGAAATGTTGCTCCAACGAGATAGTTATCCAGGAGGGATAAGTCCCGGCTCTCTAGAGGGAGAATCATATGGGACAAACCTCACATGTTGAGGAGGAGTACCTCAACAAACAACAACTCCACGAAGCTCGATGGACTGAGCAAGCGGCGAGGAGTCGTCGCATGATCTCGCTTGAGAGAATGCATTGGTGGATGCATCGCGAGATCAAGTGGGGGAGTGACCCGAAGCAACTTAAATGAAGGCACACTTGGAGTCGATGTGGAGATCGGACTCAAGGGAGGGCTGACCCGTGGAATGGTGGGCGCGAGGGCCACCATCGACTCAATGCAAAAATGAGGAGCGGAGCAACTTGGGTGTAACTTGGCGAAGTACCCAAGCCGCATGAAGGGAGCCAACATAGAAGTTGGAACATGGATCAGAGGCACAGTGCTTTTCTTAGACAGAGGTCAAGGACATGAACTCTTGTAGAGGCAAGAGTAGGATCATGTTGTTCCATGGGTCCTTCTTTCTAACGGAGCAGACTCATCTTGCATGGTGCCAAAGACGAAGGGAGCTTCTAGGCACATGCACCTTATCTCGGAGGAGCATTTGATGGAGGAACTAAGGCGACTCAATTTGCGGAGGCGAAGTTGGGTTCATAAGGCCTTAGCACGGGGCAAGAGGACGCAGAGGTGGGTACTCTTGAAGAATATGCCATAGTGTTGCCATTAAAGTTGCTATGAAGGAAGCGGTGCGCAGTGGAGATTGTACTGGTAGGGGTAGAGGCCCAGGATCCAGACAATGGTGCACAAATTACTGTGAAGTCGGTGGACTTCGGGAGCTACTAGGCGATGGACTGTCCTAGAGCAGTGCTTCATCTAGGTGTGACCCAAGAGTGGGTGGATGAAGGTCGATTGCCAAAGGAGTGAACAAAATCGAAGGTGGAAGAGACCCTGCGATGTATTGGCAGAGGCCACACATGGAGGGTTCACAATTCGAGTTTATTCCACAAGGATCAGAATGCAATGGAGATGTCACCAGGAGGCGACATGGTGCAGCGGATTGTAGTGGAACAGTTCGATGGCAATGCGATACACACGACCTAGTCCCGGGAGGGACTAGATCATATGAAGGTATGATCGGGAGCTACTGGGAGCTCCACTTCGGTGAACAACACGACGACAAGAAGGGCTATGGATTCAAGGAGTGAAGGTCATGGTACCGCAGAGGCGGGTCTTCCGTGCGTGCATCGAATTTTGCATCGGATGAAAACCTTGGTCATCAGCATATGGGGGCTGGGTTCCACCAAGGGAAAAGTTCGAATGCAAGTACCAACGAGTTCCATGGGAGGAACTTGATCATGCAGAGGTATGATCGAAGCAGCTGAAGAGTTGGACTCCTCCAGAGCTCATATTCGCTTAAGAGAGCCCGGCAAGTCAGAGGACAAGGCCGGGTAAGCGAACGTTGCTACCAAGGAAGCTAAGGAGAACAGAATTGGTGCAAACCCTACAACGTGATGGCAGAGGCCATGCATGGGAGTTGCAGTCTGTCTTTCCATCGACCAAACGGACTGCTTGGAGAACACAGAGGTGTTGAAGCAGGGGGTCGAAAGGGGCGAGGAAGCGACGACGAGTCCAGAGGGACTTAGCTACCCAAAATCAAGCATCAGTTAGAATGGAGTTGGACTCAGAGGAGTGCCACGGAGACATATCTACTGATCGTGAAGAAAAGGGATGTAGATGCGAGGCGACATATAGTAGGGCCATGGGCATGGCAGCGCCATGGTACCGCAGAGGCGGGACTTCCGTGAAAGTCATTGATCCCTTGCTCTCATGAGGGAGAGCGCTTGGTCGTGAAAGGGGCCGAGGAGGTGGAGCATGCAGAGGCAATCTCCAAGTACCGAGACAAGGCTGAAGGGCAGAGGCCGAGGAACTTCGTAAGACCGGTGTCAATGAGCTTCTCATCAAGTTAGCCGAAAGTGAAGGACTTCGGGTCATGCAAGAGTGCATAACCAAGGAACGAAGCAGGCAGTACGCGGTGCTGTACCTTTGCTACTCAGTGGAGTAGGCGACAGGATTGATGGAGAAGACGGTACAATCCCAGAGGCGACCAAACCTATGAGAGAATTACTCCAAGTTGGGGAAATCTTATCTTCTATCAGTAAGGGTTGTCTCCTAAGCTCGTCCAAAAGGAGAAAAGCTGTAAAAGGGTGGTTGGCCTTCGCCTATTAAAGGAAAGCCTCTAGTGGACGTCAGTGGCCTCATCGGAGGAGGAAGCCAAAAGTGGATGTATGCCAAGATTGACCGAACCACTCTAAATCTCGGTTTGCATTTACATTTTGCTCTTTATCTTAACTACAAACTGCCTCCGTTGCTTTACATCATCTATACTTCCGTTTGCTCTTAAGTTAAAGTTCTTTCCGAAACGGTTTCTATATGAAAGTCTTTTTAACCGACAAAAGTTTTCCGCTGCACTAATTCACCCCCCCCCCCCCCCCTTCTTAGTACTCTTGATCCTAACATGAGGAAGGGAAAAGAAATCTTGCTTTGACGCAAGGGCTCTAATACCATGATAAATTGAAATATAATGATAAAATATATTTTAATTAGTTGAATATAATATCTATTTATACATATTAGAAGAAATGATTTCTCTCAACTAATCATTTTCTCATATAATTAAAAAAAATTTATACGTAAGATTTCTTCGTATAGTTAAAAAAATCTTATCTATTATTAATAATTAGATCAGTTGCCTGAGAAAGAAAGAGAAAAAAGAAAAAAAAAGAAAGGGTCATATGTTTAGAAATTTTATTTTAGAAATGAGAGACCGTTTCCAGAAAAGTTCAAAAAAATGATTTTTTAGGAAATTACTAAAAACAAAATTAGATAGCAACAATGCATTTCCATATGGCGAAAAGCTCAGATGCCATAATAGTTATATCAAACATCAATAATTTTGGAATGGTCCAGTCACCACAAGTTAGTAAAAGGCACACCGAAAGGCCTCCATATGCTGATGCTTTATGTGATATGACCTGTAGAACCTTTACACTCTGTATGGAAAGCGAGGCTGAGCGAGGAGATTTAAAGCGAACGAAGACGATATGGAGTCCAAAGCACTCACAGTCGTTGGATTCCCTCCCTAAAGAATTTAAATTTCGAGCATATATACCTCTAAATACTTCAATCTTTTATATATGATACTCGCTGACAACCATTGAATCAACTTTCAAAAGTTGTACTTCTCAATATAATTGAAAATTATTAAAAATTTATATACCTAATATATATGCGTGTCCTTTTTTGTGTTTTCTTAATAATTTAAAGAGATATTAATGCCAATCTAAGTTTGGAAATTATTATTGCTAATGATGCAGATTAATTACAATGGCATAGTTGCAAGTGCTTGAACTTTACATGGGTACAGACAATAAATCAAAAAAGTCATTTAAGGCCAATCTATCATGATCAACTTTCTATGGAATCAAAGTCAGCTTCTCGAAGGCCCTATCTGCGTCAATGTCAAACCCTAAGCCAGTGTTGCGAGTGAGTAGTAAGTCGTATTGCACAATGAAAATAACATAGCACACATACTACCTCTATATCTAGTGGCATTACTTAACGTGTCCGGTAGCAAACTGTGAACGGTTCATTTAGACATCCGCTTCAGGGGAATTAACGACGCCCACCTTCCTCTGCACTCTCTTGTACGAATACCTCGTCGCGATGTAGACGTAGCCACACAGATTCACCGCACTCATGGCGGAAATCAACCAGTAGTAGCAGTCCAAGCGGCTCTTGATCAAGTCCTTGGCGAACCAACTCCCCTTCTCTCCCCTGGAGGTGATGTGATCCACCACCGTGATCAAGAGACTGCTGAGGAAGTTGGACACCCCGAAGACGCTGAGGTAGAAGCCGATCCCTAAGCTCCTCATGCCGTCGGGGACTTGATCGTAGAAGTACTCCTGCAAACCCACCAGTGCGAACCCATCACCGAACCCCATGATCATGAACTGTGGCACCAACCAGAAGACGCTCATGGAGATGACGCTGCTTTGCTCCGCTTCCGCCACACGCAGTCTCTTCCTTTCCACCAGGGCGGCGGAGACCATTGCGGCGACGGAGAACGCGAAGCCGATTCCGATCCTCTTGAGGATGCTGACGCCCCGCTCCCTCCCGGTGGCTCTTCTCAGGGAGGGCTCCAGGATCGTGTCGTAGAAGGTGACGGAGATGATCATGGCGATGGCGCTGAAGGCGTAGACCGAGGCGGCCGGGATCTCGAAGCTGCCGCCCAATGATCTGTTCATGGTGCTCGCTTGCTTGATGAAGAAGGTGGCGGTTTGGCCGATGCAGATGCCTAAGGGTAGCGCGGTTAGCCATATGGGCACCATGGCCAGTATTAGCTTCAGCTCCTCCACTTGGGTCACCGTCGCTAGTCGCCATGGGTTCAGCTTCTCCGTGGCGAAGGCTTCCTCATCATCCTTGTGCTCGACGATGGCAGCTTTGTCGAGAAATCTGAGACAAATGAGGGTGTGTTTGCTTCATATAGTCGGCAGTGAGTTCCATTGGCATCACAGGGATCTGAATTGAGTACCTTAGTTTGCTAGTGTGACAGAGGAGCCTCTTATCGCTCTGCAGCGGGAGCGTTTTGGGAACCTCGTAGAGTTCTGCAGCATCCGAAGGGAGAGGAAGGTGTCTTTTGGCCATGGCCGCCACCACAACCTGCAGCATGGGCGTGAATGGGCTGCCCTCCGGCGCTCGGTAGCGGTAGAACGGCCTGCCCGCCAGGAAGACCACGAAGCAGAAGCACATGACGGCGGTGAGCACGACGTCGGCCAGCCACCAGCTGACGGCGTCCTGGACGTAGACGACGACGGTGACCCCCAGCGTCAGCCCGCTGCAGAGGGCGAAGCTCCACCAGTTGAAGTAGGACATCTTCTGCTTCCGCTCCTCCGCGTGGTTGTCGTCGAACTGGTCGGCGCCGAAGCTCTCGAGCGACGGCTTGTGGCCGCCGGTGCCCCCCGAGATCAGGTACATGGCCACGAAGAAGATGACCTTGTGGAGTCGCAGTGATCGGCCGCAGGCGCCGCTCGCGTCGCATGGCTTCAGCCGCGGGACCATCTGCGACATGGTTAACAGGCCGAGACCCTGCAGCGATCAAATGCCACCAAGCACATGATGTCAAAGAAGATGAGAAGAAGGTATGGATGGCAGCGAGCGAGCAGGTGTACCCCGATGTAGATGAGGGTGGAGAGGAGAACGGTGGAGAATCTGCCCAAGTACGCATCGGCCACGAATCCACCAACGAGGGGCATCATCGAGGTGACGCCGCTCCAGTAATTGACGTTCTTGGCCGCCGTCTTCAGTTCCTGGTGCAGCACCCTGGTGAGGTAGATGATGAGATTTGTGGCCAGTCCGAAGTAGCACAGCCTCTCACCGAACTCAATCGCTGTCAGAGACAAGCCATGGTCATTCATCATCAAGATTGTAGCAACATGGAGACAAGAACAAGCCCTTTGCTACCTATGATGAACAGGGATGCCTTCCAACATCCAGTGGAGGCTCTGCGAGGAACCCTTCCTTTGTGATCCACAGAGGAGTCACACACCCACTTCTCCTCATCGTCCTGTGACTTCTCCACCCTGCTCTTCTCATCCCACGCAGGCTCCATGTCAAAGAAGAGGAGGTGTAATGGGCTGCGGTGCTGCAGAGCGGAAGAAGCTCTACTGCTCCTCTTATATAAACTTGTTGGAGTGACACAAGGTGACAGAATCAAGGAGACCATTTATGGGCTGTCCTTGTTGGCTTGGACGAGAGAGAGAGAGAGAGAGAGAGAGAGAGAGAGGGAGGGGAAAGCTTGGGTTGGACCACGCTGAGATATGCGTAGCCAACCATTTAGCCTTCATGGAAGCAAAAGCTAATAGGCCGTATGCCCACATGCAACTACAAAGACATGATACTTTGCCTTTGTGGTTGATGGATGTCCATCTCTCAGTGACCCGTAAAAGCAAGTATCCACTTCCAAATGTGTTAAATGAGTAATAATTATCTTCTCAAATTATTATAGGGTGAATTTTTTTAAAAAAAATATATTTTTTTATTTTTTGATTATTTATAAAATTCTTTCTGATTTGATGATTTATTATATATCATTTTCCTCTGAATCGATCCATGAATCGGTCCAGTTATAATATTTTTATACTATATTATAATAATTTTAATAATTAAAAATATAATATAATATAATATAAAAGTATTATAATATATTATAATATTTTTATATAAATTTTATAAAAATATGATAAATTAAGTTCTGATGCTTTTAACCTACTAAGAAAACACTATAACATAACATGGAAACACTATAACATAATACAAAAACACTACGACATAATATGTTGTATAAATTTTATAAAAATATTAAAAACTATGTTATATTATTTTTAATAATATTAAAAAATATAATATAATAGAAATATTGTAATATAGTGTATTTGTATTATGTTAAAGTGTTTTTCCAATTTTATTGAAAACACTATAACAAAGTGTAAAAACATTATAATTGGACTTTAACAGGACTCAAGAATATGGATAGATGATTGATAAAGAATATATTTTAGGAAAATTAAAAAAAATCAAAACTTTGCCTTTCATTATGTACTCATCAATTTTTTTATAAATTGATAGAGGATATTTTAGTACTATCCAACTGGCAGCCACCTCTGATCACACAACTCTAGCTGGAGTCATGCATAAGTCTCAAAACAATACGAAATAACACAGTCTAACTTAGAAACAACTGCATCCTAAAGCGATACCACCCGGCTCAGAAGTGATACAAAGTAGAATCCACACTGCTCAAATTACACGAAGCAACACCCTAAAGTGAGGAGATAACACCGCATAGTACGGGATCAAAATAGTCATGCTAGAATAGATGAACTGCCTGCTTGAAATATCAATGGATGCTAATAACCTACAGATGGTCGATCCCTAGAGAAGTATAAAAATTATCCCCAAGCAAACACCAAGGGAGGCTCTTTATATACTAACTTAGTCATACAGCTTATATTGCTATCTTCTCCCCTTCGCTAACGTAAGCATCGGAGGGGCTATATCGTGCAGCCCTCGGCGCGAACCTATCATGCAGGATCATTGATCATCCAAAGATACCTAGATGACCCTACCCCTAGGGAGGAACCTTGTAACCAGGTGCTAGTCATATGTGTCCTACAAGCCAATCACGTGAGTGATGTATATGTGACACATTACGTAGTCTTTTTTACTTATTATTATTATTATTGGCATATTCTCACTTTGTATTGCCTATTGTATATATTATGATTTCCTTGATTTATGCAACAAGAATTGGATCATGATGAAATCATGATACTGAGACTATTTCTCCTATAAACGTAGACCCTAAATATTCTCAATCATAAGTTACTCAAAAGGGACATCGAGATAACTAGATAGACCGATGTACTGTATACCCCTCCATATGATTGGAGGCGGTTGATATCATAGTTGCTTGTGTAGCTAGGGATATAGTGTAGGTGCTCATTGGAGAATAAGTTCACTGAATGAACCTTTCATAGAATGCTGGATGATTGATGATACCTCATTGTTAGACAATGATTCTGCGATCTCAATTATGTGCTTAGTCTTTAGACTTGAGACACTAAGAATGTCTTGTATAAGTACTTCACTTTTTGATATCAAACTTATAAGTCTGAATGCTCCAGATCTAGCACAAGAAGTCATTGGGAATGATAGCCAACCATATAAGGATAATTAAGTATCGGTAGAGGATCATCTACTCTTGGTATCATGAGAGGAATATCCTATATATTTTCACTCGGACAAATCCCTAGCTAGAGTCATTCGAATTGAGAGAGAAATGAGTTCTCCGAGAGAATCCGATTAGAGCGAGACTTGAGTGGATTCCATATGGACCTACCAGAACCATACCCGATATATGGTTTTTGGGATAGTAGATGAATAAGAAACTATAGATATATGATAACTAAGGATAAATAGGTCCAATGGATTAGATTTCCTGTATTATTTAGGGACTATAGCGTAGTGGCCTAGTATATTAGATAGAGATCCTATAGATGAGATCCAATAAGAGATTATTAGATAGAGATCCGCTAATCTAGGAGGCTTGGGTAATTGGATAGATATCCAACACCTAGTAGGGTAGGATCCATTAGTGTTAAGTGGTAGGAACTTCTATAAATAGGAGGGGCCAACAAGTGGCATAGGCTAGTCTCCTCTTAGCAGCCCCTCATATTTTCCTCCCTCTCCTCTCCCTCTCAACCGATAGCCACAGTTTGGGGCATGTGGATAGCAAGAAGGGTCAATGCCTTCTTGAAGATAGTGTAACTTTCATAGTATGCATGGAGAGGAAGATTGTGTTGCGATTTCAGAAGCGTCATCATTGCATCTATCATGTGGATCACTACTAGAGAAAAGGATAGTTGCCCTCGTTCATCTTCTCCTATAGATCTGAGATTTCTTAGGGATATATGATCTCCCTAGGTAATATATCTCATATGATATGCGTAGTTTTTTAGTTTTACATTTTTATGCACCAATCATTGCATGACAACAAACATTTTTTTCTTTAGGAAACTTGGGTTTTTATTTTTTATTCTTCTACCACACATGTGATGCTCTAATAAGATTTTTCAACAGTGGTATCAGAGCCAAGTTGGTTCGTGCGACGATTGGTTTTTGAACTATGTGTTGATAAATTATGTAGAATAGTTTTATGCATTATTGCTGTGATTTTTGTCATAGTTTTCAGATCTAGATAGCACCCTTTCTCACCATTGAGAGGTGTTTTAGAGAGGCCTTTTAATATACGTAAAAGAAAAAGAAAGGGCAGCAATTGTTGTTGCCCTATGGATCAACCAAAAGCTGCTTTGTAGCCTTGGCAGAGAGCTATAGAAGAGGCTCTTAGCCTGGCCACTTGTAGCAAACTGAGAGCAACCATGCTACTCTCAGCCAAGCAGCAATACCCCATGCGGCCAAGGAGTCCTGGTTGCATGGGGAACCCCTGGTGGCTAGAGTTTCCTAGCCACCTAGGTGACCCTATGTTCAGGGATTCCTGGCCACATTGTCATGAACGATCATCACACATCCGCAACAACTTTGTTCAATGAACTGTTCATCACTTTTGCATGCTTGTGCAGAGACATGATAGCATATTTTGCTTTAGTTTTATATGTTTTTGCTTGAAAAATGTAAGCAACGATAGTTCAAAGTGTTGTAGTGCGATCACTCATCGCGCTTGGCCGAACTACCCCAAAATGGCTCCGTTTTTCATGTCATGACTTGTTTTCAACACGCCGTAGCTACGCCGCACCCTGGAACCCCCTGGGTGGCACAGGGCTAGCTGGGGCTTTGGTATATTATTGAGCGTTGAACAATCTTCATAAGTTCGCAGGTTTACATGACGGAACTTGCCTTCGCGCCCGGCACCCAGTGAGCAATTGTTTGTGAACTTGCAACTGCTTATTCTACCTTCTAAAGTCCTTGTTTTCCTCCTTCCTCTATTTTCTCTTATGTATGCAAGGTGCTTGCTGAATTACTTGTAAAGCTTCCCTTTTTCGTGAGACGCCGGGACTTGTCTACCGCTCATTTTTTGAACTAATCAACTTTCTCTTTTATAGGTCCTTTGGGACTTGAGTGAGGTTGCAAATTGGCTGACCCTTTACAGATGCATATCATAAGAGTGCGTCCTAACTTAGGCAATCCAGGTAAGTTCGAGGAGTTGGTGCAAGGGTGCTTCGCGACTTAGGCAACTTAAGCTAAGTTCACAACTTTGCCGCAAGGGTGCCTTATGACTTAAGCAATTTCAACTAAATCCATGACATTGTAGTCTTAGAGCAGGCAAGCAATTCGAGCAAGCAGTGAATCGAGTAAGACGGGGCAAGCCGAAACATTACCCCAAGCAGCCACAAGTGGGCTGTAAGTGCAAACTCACTCTGATACTATTGGAGTCGCTTTGGAGGATCATGGCAATGAATATGATGAGCAAGAAATTGTCTACTCTCCGAGAGTAGAGGAGGTGCAATCTAGAGTGGAAACCTGCTTGAATGTTCTTGAAGCGAGCTTGGAGAAACTCTACCAAGGCTAACGAAAGCTTCTTGGGGAGAGAGCTTATAAGAAGAAGTTGAATCCTGAATCGACAAGGTTGAGGCCCTACTCGATTGACTAACGGACGATATCAAAGACTCTGTGCAACATTTGCATGAAGTCATGGCGAAACTCACTTCCAGAGTGAGAACACTCACAAGGGCATTAAATGCGAGAGGGAGCAACACCCATGTTACGCCACCACAAAACCTGAGGGTACCTGAGCCTCATTACTATGGAGGTGCTAGGGATGCAAAATAGCTCAAGAATTTTTTGTTTGACATGGAACAATACTCTCAAGCTACAAGGCCTGATTTTGAAGATACTAAAGTTTCAATAGCAACCATGTATCTGAATGGAGATACAAAACTTTGAAGGAGAACTCGTTAGGAGGAGATCCAACAAGGTCAGTGTCGAGTGGACACAGGAGAGGACTCGAAGTGGGAGTTGAGAACTTAGTTCCTACCCAAGAATACAGAGTTCGTCACAAGGAGGAAGTTGAGACAACTCCGCCAAAGTACCTCCATCCGAGACTACGTGAAGCAATTTTCTGCACTGATGCTGGACATACAGAACATGTCCAAGAAGGATAAACTGTTTAGCTTCCTCGATAGCCTAAAACCATGGGCACAATAAGAACTAAATCAAAGGAATATCACCGATGTGATCGGGGCAATTACGACCGCATAAAGGCTCACAGACTTTATTTCCATGGAGGACTTAGGGAAAAGGAAATAATCTTCAGGAAACCGTCCTTTAAAATATTTTCGAGGGAAGGAGCTCGAGGGTAAACAAAGGAAGAATAGTTCTCATAAAGGGCCAAGCTTAAAAGGCAAGGCCCCAAAACCTAACAGATGCTTCTTGTGTGGAGGTCCACACATAGTAGGGGAGTGCCCACAGAAACAGGCAATCAATGCATTAACAACTTCAATCCACCCCCTAGATTAGATAAGGGTAAGGCCATTGCCTTCAGTTCAAGCAGTTTAAAATCTAGTAATGATGATGAGGAGTCATAAGGTCCCCGAATGGGAGCAATGCATTTGTTGAATGCCTTGCGGGGTCAAGTGGGGGAGAACACGAAGACAAAGTCACATAAAGCAAGGAGTAGTGAGTTGATGTACGTAGACATCAAGCTCAATGGCCAAACAACTCGTGCAATTGTAGACACGGGCACTACCCACAACTTCATTATCGATCGAGAAGCAAAGTGACTTGGACTAATATTGGAGAATAACCCAAGTCGGATGAAGGCGGTGAACACGGAGGCCAAACGAATCTTCGGACTTGCAAATGGAGTCCCCATCAAGATCGAGACTTAGAGTGGAAGCACAAACATGATGGCAGTGCCACTAGATGACATCCAAGTAATTTTAGGAATGGAGTTCATGAACGCGACAAAGTTGGTGCCAATGCTATTCTTGAACTCCCTATATTTGATGAGAGGCGATGACCCCTATGTGGTTCCTATCTATCGAAGTGGAACTAAGGACCTCGAACAAATATCGACATTACAACTGAAGAAAGGGGTATGAAAAGATGAATTAATATTCGTGGCTGTTGTGAAGCTAGAGCCCCTTGATAGGGAGGCCATTCATGAACTTGCTATAGTGACAAACGTTCTGAAGGAGTTCACAGATGTTATACCACCTGAGTTACCAAAAACTCTGCCACCACGTAGAGGGGTGGATCATCATATTGACCTAGAGCCGGGAGTGAAGCCTCCAGCGAGATCACCCTACCACATGCCCCCCCCCCCCCCAAGAGTTGGCAGAGCTCAGAAAATAATTAGATGAACTACTAAGTGGTGAGCTCATTCGTATTTCTAAAGCACTATTCGGAGCTCCAGTTCTCTTCCAAAAGAAACAAGATAGGAGCCTCCGACTATACATCAACTATCGAGCCCTCAACGAGGTGACGATGAAGAACAAGTATCCCATTCCACTCATCACGGACTTGTTTGACCAATTGGGAAAAGCAAAGCACTTCTTCAACGCTTTGGCCATATTCTGTACTCTTATGAACCAACTATTCAAGGAGTATCTGGATAAGTTTGTAGTCATCTACTTGAACGATATCGTCATCTACAGCCAAACGCTTAAGAAGCATATCGAGCACCTTCGAACAATTTTCATGGTTCTTAGGGAGAACACTTTGTTCGTGAAAAGAGAAAAATGCTACTTTACTCAAAGGAGATCTTATTCTTGGGGCATAGAATCGATGATGGTTCCATTAAGATGGACAAATCAAAGGTGCAAGTTATTGCGGAATGGCAAACTCCAAAGAATGTGCTGGAGTTGATATTCTTCATTGGTTTTGTCAATTACTATCGGCACTTCATAGCTGGGTACTAGAAGCATACAACTCCACTGACTGAGTTGCTAAAGAAAGAGCAATCTTGGAGATGGTCTGACAAATATGAAGCTACATTCTAAGAACTGAAGGCTGCTATATTGGAAGAATCGGTGTTCAAATTGTCGGACTATGGGGAGCCCTTTGAAGTGTTGGGAAATCTTGGAGGCGACATCACATACGTAGCGGAAGAACAAGAAAACAAAATCCCCGATTCCCAAAGAGATGTTCGTCGTCGTGCGAAGATTGGTTTGCAAAATCCGTGAAACTGAAAAACTGCGTATAGAGTAGATTGTGTTACCTAGGGAGATCGTATATCCCTATTTCCTTGCAGATCTTTAGGAGAGGGTGAAGGAGTTCAAGCGTCCTCCTCTCTAGCGGTGATCCACACAGAAGGGCTGCGACAACGCTCCTCAAAACTCCAAGCCTGCTCTGAGGTGGAGAGGGGAAGGAGAATAGGAGAGGCAAGCAAAGGCTCTAGCCTATGAGGCTTTGAATCCCTCCTATTTATAGAGGTCCCCTGTCAAACCCTAATGGATCCTCCCCTAATGGGTATTGGATCTACATCCAATAACCCAAGCCTTTTAGATTACTAGATCTCTATCCAATAATCTCTTATGGGCTCTTATTGGATCTCGTCCATGGGATCCAATAATTCAGGGGATTATTGGATATCCAATAAGACAAGGGCTCCGTCGGATATCTCATATCTGAACCTCTACTCATCGCAATGCCTACCATATGTGTGTGACCCTCTAAGCCCAATATCAAGCTGGCCGTGAGTCATACCTATCAGAACTCCTTCTAACTCAGTAAATTATTATCTTTGTAATAATTCACTCGACTCATCGACTACGGACGTACTAGGTCACTACGCCATAGTCCCTAGACGATACAGGGGAATCCAATCCATTGGACATGTCTGTCCTCAGTTATCGTGTACCTATAGTCCATCATCCATCTAATATCACAAAGACCGTATATCGAGCACGGTGATGTCAGACCCATACGGTTTCTACTCGAGTCTCGCTCTAATCAGATTCTCCCAGAGAACTCTTTCTCTCTCAACCCGAATGACCCTAGCTAGGGATTTGTCTGATCAAGAACACATGGGATATTCCTCTCATGACGTCGAGAGTGGATGATCCTCTATCGACACTCAATAGCCCTTGTAAGGTCGACTACCACTCCCAATGACCAGTTGTACTAGATCTGGGACAACCAAACCTATAAGTCTGGTATCAAAGAGTGGAGCACTCATACAGGACATCTTGGTGTCTCAAGTCTAAGGACCAGATATACCACTAGGACTATAGAATCGCTGTCTGACAATAAGGCATCATCAACCATCCAGCATTCCGTAAGCGGATCAATCAGTGAACTCATTCTCCAATGAGCACCTGTACTGTATCCCTGTTGTCCCAACGTGAGCAGCTATGAGACCAATTGCATCCATCATATGGACGGGTATATAGCACATTAGTCTGTCCGGTTATCATGATGTCCCTCTCTAATAACCTATGACCGGGATTATTTAGGATATGTGTTTAAAGGTGAATCGATCTCATTTTCGTGATCTCATCACGATCCGATTTCCATTGCACAAATACAAGGACAACACAATATATATATATATATATATATATATATATATATATATATATATATATATATATATATATATATATGCAATAGTTATAAAGTGATATATACCAAAATATAATAAGCAAAAGGATTCTTTATCAAGTCACACGTGCCATCACTCACGTAATTGGCTTGTTGGGCACCTATGACTAGCAATCTCCCACTTGACCTAAAGCCAATCACCTATGTGTCTGATCCCCATCAGACCCCTGTGACGCTCAAAGACACTATGAGACATCAGCTTTGTCAGTGGATCTGCATTGTTATCTTCGGATGGAACTCTTTCCACTGCTACATCTCCTCGGGTTACGATCTCTCTGATAAGGTGGAACCTCCTCAAAACATGCTTAGATTTCTGATGAGACCTAGGTTCCTTCGCTTGAGCAATCACCCCGTTATTGTCGCAATATAAGGAGATCGGCTCCTCGCTACCCGGCATGACTCTCGAATCTGTGATGAACTTCTTCAACTAGACTCCCTCCTTTGCTGCATCTGATGCAGCAATGTACTCCGCCTCTATGGTCGAGTCAACAGTAGTATCTTGCTTGGAACTCTTCCAACACACTGCTCTTCCATTCAAGGTGTACACGTACCCCGAATTCGACTTGCTATCATCGACATCAGACTGAAAACTTGAGTCTGTGTAGCCTTCAACCTTAAGGCTACTACCTCCATATACTAGTAAAAGATCCTTAGTCCTTCTCAAATACTTAAGGATACACTTTACTGCTTTCCAGTGCTCCAAGTCTGGATCCGCTTGATACCTGCTCGTGACACTCAGAGTATGCGCTATATCAGGCCTAGTACATAGCATGTCATACATGATAGACCCTATTGTTGAGGCATAAGGTATCATATCCATGTTCGCCCTTTCTTCTGGAGTCTTTGGGGACATACTCGTATAAAGCGATATCCCATGTCTCATCGATATGAGACCTCTCTTGGAATTTTTCATGCCAAACCTTTTGACAATGGTTTCTATATATCTAGACTGGGACAAGCCAAGCATCCTCTGGAATCTATCTCTATAGATTCTAATCCCCAAGATATAGGATGCTTCCCCTAAGTCCTTCATGAAGAAGTGTCTAGATAACCAAGCCTTTACTGTGGATAGCATTCCTACGTCATTCCCAATGTTTAGGATGTCATCCACATATAATACCAAAAAGGTGATAGCGCTCCCACTTACCTTCCTATACACACAAGGCTCATCTTCGTACTTAACGAAGTCATAAGATCTGATTGCCTCATCAAATCTTATGTTCCAACTTCGGGAAGCTTGCTTTAGTCCATAAATGGATCTAAGCAACCTACACACCTTATATGGGCAGTTCTTGGACACGAATCCCTCAGGTTGTATCAAATACACCTCCTCCTCGAGGTTCCCATTGAGGAATGTAGTTTTCACATCCATCTGCCAGATCTTATAATCATAGTGTGCTGCAATAGCCAATAGAATTCTGATGGATTTCAGCATTGCTACGGGTGAGAAGGATTCATCGTAGTCAACACCTTGCCTTTGACGATACCCCTTAGCCACTAGCCTTGCTTTATAGGTCTCTACCTTTCCATCTACTCCGATCTTTTTCTTAAAGATCCACTTGCAACTGATGGGTACAATACCTTCGGGCGCATCAACTAGGTTCCAAACCTTGTTGGAGTACATAGAATCCATCTCAAAATTCATGGCTTTTTGCCACTTCCTGGAGTCTATACTCATAATAGCCTCCTCGTAGATCTGAGGATCAATATCTTCAACATCCTCTCCTCTAATATATCCCACATATCTCTCAGGAGGATGGGATACTCTGTTAGACCTACGTAAATTTGAAACTTGTGTATTAGGTACCTGAACAGACTCGGGCTGTAAAGTGGTGCTTGAGTTTGATTCTCCAACCTCGCTCAACTCTATCATGCTCCCACTATCTCCGCCAAGAATGTGTTCCTTCTCAAGGAACACTGCTCTCTTAGCTACAAAGACCTTTTGGTCCTCTAGATGATAGAAATAATACCCACAAGTTTCCTTGGGGTATCCCACAAATTTGCATCGCTTTGTCCTCGATTCTAACTTATCGGGGTTGTGTCTTTTAACATGGCAGGGCAGCCCCAAATCTTAACAACCTTAAGATCAGGCTTTTTCCTTTCCATATCTCATATGGTGTAGACACTACCAACTTAGTTGGAACTCTGTTCAGAAGGTAAGCTGCGGTTTCTAGGGCATATCCCCAGAATGAGATGGGTAGGTCAGTGAAACTCATCATGGACCATACCATGTCTAATAGCGTACGATTTCTCCTTTCAGAGACACCATTGAGCTGAATTGTATAAGGAGGTGTCCATTGGGATAATATCCCATAGTCCTTGAGGAACTGAGTAAACTCTGCACTTAAGTACTCACCTCCTCGATCTGATCGAAGAGTTTTGATACTCTTTCCAGTCTGGTTCTCCACCTCATTCTTATACTCTTTGAATTTCTCAAAGGCCTCGGACTTGTACTTCATTAAGTACACATATACATACCTTGAGAAATCATCAGTAAAGGTAATGAAGTAGGAGTAACCACCAATGACATGAGTTGACATGGGTCCATATACATCACTATGTATGAGTTCCAATAGCTCAGTGGCTCTCTCTGTCCAGTTCCACCAAATGGAGAGTTGGTCAGTTTTTCATGAAGGCAAGGCTCACAAGTTGCATATAACACATAGTCGAATGGATCTAGATATCCATCATTTAGCAACTTTTGAATCCTTCTTTCATTGATATGACTTAGCCTACAATGCCACAAGTATGCACTGTTCATCTCATCTCGTTTCCTCTTGGACACATTTATATTCATGATATGTGGAGTAGTATCTAGCATAAACAAACCTTTATGCAATATTCCTCTAACCAATCTCCCCTCGGCTTTGCTAGAATTTATAATAAATTGTAGATGTGATAAGCAATACTAGTATCCAATACTAATGCACTATCACAAAAATCTAACAATTGGAGATTGATCATGAATGTACCTGAAGCTTCTCCAAGCTTCTATTTTGCCCTCTCTACAAGGTACTCTTTGCAGTTCCTCTTCTAGTGCCCATCTTTGTCATAGTGGAAGCACTAGCATTTGTCCTTTGTTGGGTCTTTCTTAGCAACCTTTGCTTTACCTGGTCTGCCCTTGCCCTTTCCCTTCTTAAGGGACCTTTCTGCTTTCCTTTTCTTTCTGGTCTCACCAGTGTAGAGAACTGGCTTCTCTTTCTTAATAGTATTCTCTGCCTCTCTCAACATATTGAGGAGCTCTGGGAGAGTCACCTCAAGCTTGTTCATATTAAAATTCATTATGAACTGTGAAAAGGAATCTGGTAGGGACTGAAGCACAATGTCCACACACAAGTTATCCTCTAGGACCATTCCTAGACCTATGAGTTTCTCTATCCACTCAATCATCTTTAGGACATGGTTCTGAACTGGTGTCCCCTCAGTCATCCTAGTGCGGAAGAGGCTCTTGGATATCTCAAATCGCTGAGTCCTTCCCTGTTCCTCAATTAATTTACGGACATGTAGGAGAATGGATCTGGCATCCATCTTTTCATATTGTCTCTGTAACTTAGGAGTCATAGAGCCCAACATATAGCACTGAGCAAGAGTGGAGTCATTAATGTACTTCACGTAGCCAGCGATCTCATCCTCGCTTGCCCCTTCTTCGGGCACAGGCATCACTATATCAAGGACGTACACGATTTTCTCCACCGTGAAAATAATTCTCAAGTTACGGAGCCAATCCGTATAATTTGGACCAGTGAGGTGGTTGCCACGTAAGGGATTTGAAAGTGACATTTTCTAAAAATAAAAATGCAACAGAAATGAATAACATGCAGATTTTGCAAGAAGTAAACTATCAAGATATGGACTTCTATCTTAATATGCTCCTACTATTTCACTAACGAGTCACGCGACACTCTCAGCACGTGAAACGGAAGTCTCCGGCAGACTTTTAGTGGGGATCAGGATCCAATCAGTGTCTTAGTGTAACCTCGAGGGACTCGACCAATCACACTAAGCCTAAAAGGTAGGCAACTCTTGTCGATCACAACTTTTTGTGATTCCCGTCCTATTCGGCCTTCGAATCACCATGGTCTCGAGGGACTCGACCAACCATGATGCTCGGTTAAGTCAACACCTTCGTTACAAGATGAGTCTGATTTGATGATATACCCTCGAGGGACTCGACCAAGCATACCATGTCCTCAAGTCACTGGTGATATCTCTATGTCATAAGCAAGATAGCGAATCATGATATAGGTGAGTCTCGAGGGACTCGACCAACTCAACCTACACCGGGAATCGGTTCCTACTTATAACAATGGAAGGCCACGTAAGTCAATCTAATTGCCTCACGTTTACCGACTTAATATTATCGAGAGAGATGTTTCTATGATTTGGTCTCCTAATATGACATGTCACACATATACATATTTAATATATATCTACATCGCATGCAAATATATATACATATCTAGTATATGTATAAGCAATCACACCAAATGATTATGTACCACAACCTAATGTGATTAGGCCCGAGCCAGTAGGCCTAATCACTCACATCAAGATCTATGTGTGCAACAGTGCATCTCCATGACCTGTGATCGTCCATCTCGTCCTTATCGGTTCCTTCAACATCTCGATGCATCTTCATGCATCGCGATCGTCCGTCTCGTGGGTCCCGCTATCGCATCCACGCTCCCGCTGTGCCTCCTCATGTGATTACAAATCAATCATATGCACGCAGGCCCGACAATAAACGAGAAATATAATGGAAGCTCGTAGACCCCAATAATAATAATCACAAGTACACACATCACTCGGTCCATGATCATCCATCCATACATCATACATTACATATATAATTAATCATCATCATGTAGGACTACTAGATAAAAATAAAATAATAATCAACTAAACTTTTTAATTAATTAATATTTAATGAAATCAGGGACATATAGGGAATTTCTTAGTTCCTAGGGGTATTTGCATCAATGATTTTGATGTCAAAAAGCTTCTCCAAAACACAACACACGCAGCTCAAAACCAATCTATCGCACGAACAACCTGGCTCTGATGCCACTATTGGGAAATCTTAGGGGCGACATCACATGCGCAGCGGAAGAACAAGAAAACAAAATCCTCGATTCCCAAAGAGATGTTCGTCGTCATGCGAAGATTGGTGCGCAAAATTCGCGAAACTGAAAAACTGCGTATAGAGTAGATTGTGTTACCTAGGGAGATCGTATATCCCTATTTCCTTGCAGATCTTTAGGAGAGGGTGAAGGAGGTCAAGCGTCATCCTCTCTAGCGGTGATCCACATAGCATGGCTGCGATGACGCTCCTCAAAACTCCAAGCTTGCTCTGAGGTAGAGAGGGCAAGGAGAATAGGAGAGGCAAGCAAAGGCTCTAGCCTATGAGGCTCTGAATCCCCCCTATTTATAGAGGTCCCCTATCAAACCCTAATGGATCCTCCCCTAGTGGGTATTGGATTTGCATCCAATAACCCAAGCCTTTTAGATTACTGGATCTCTATCCAATAATCTCTTATGAGCTCTTATTGGATCTCGTTCATGGGATCCAATAATTCAGGGGCTTATTGGATATCCAATAAGACAAGGACTCCGTCGGATATCTCATATCCAAACCTCTACTCATCGCAATGCCTACCATATGTGTGTGACCCTCTAGGCCCAATATCGAGCTGACCGTGAGTTATACCTGTCAGAACTCCTTCTAACTCAGTGAATTATTATCTCTGTAATAATTCACTCGACTCATCGACTACGGACGTACTAGACCACTACACAGTAGTCCCCAGACGATACAGGGGAATCCAATCCATTGGACCTGTCTGTCCTTAGTTACCATGTACCTATAGTCCCTCATCCATCTAATATCCCATATATCGTATATCGAGCATGGTGCTGTCAGACCCATATAGTTTCTACTCGAGTCTCGCGCTAATCGGATTCTCCCGGAGAACTCTTTTTCTCTCAACCCGAATGACCCTGGCCAGGGATTTGTTAGAGCAAGAACATATGAGATATTCCTCTCATGACGCCGAGAGTGGATGATTCTCTATCGACACTCAATAGCCCTCATAATGTCGACTACCACTCCCAATGACCAGTTGTACTAGATCTGGGATAGCCAAACCTATAAGTCTGGTATCAAAGAGTTGAGCACTCATACAGGACATCCTTGGTATCTCAAGTCTAAGGACCAGATATACTACTAGGACTACGGAATCGCTGTCTGACAATAAGGTATCATCAACCATCCAGCATTCCGTAAGCGGATCATTCAGTGAACTCATTCTCCAATAAGCACTTGTACTGTATCCCTAGTGTCCCTACACGAGCAGCTATGAGACCAGCTGCATCCATCATATAGATGGGTATACAGCACACCAGTCTGTCCGGTTATCACGATGTCCCTCTCGAGTAACCTATGACCAAGATTATTTAGGATATGTATTTAAAGGTGAATCGATCTCATTTTCGTGATCTCATCACAATCCGATTCCCATTGCACAAATCCAAGGACATCACAATATATATATGCATATATGCAATAGTTATAAAGTGATATATGCCAAAATATAATAAGCAAAAGGATTCTTTATCAAGTCACACGTGCCATCACTCATGTGATTGGTTTGCTGGGCACCTATGACTAGCATGAAGTTCATACAAATGCTTCACATATTACTATTGAGGGAGTACTCATATAGGAGGGTCACTTTGTGGCCTACGAGAGCCACAAGCACAACGAGACTGAGCGGCGGTATCCAGTGCATGAGAAGGAGATGATAGTGGCGGTCCATTATCTACGAGTTTAGCAGCACTACCTTCTCGAATCACGATTTGTACTGACGACAAGCAACATCGCTTTGAGCTATTTCCAAACTGAAAAGAAACTCTCCCCAAAGCAAGCATAATGGCAGGACTTCTTAGTTGAGTTTGATATGACAATGGAGTATAAGCCCAGAAAAGTAAACATCGTGGATGATCCACTAAGTCAGAAAGTGGAGTAAGTGAATGCAATACAGTTGGAGGACAAAGGCCAAGCAAGCCAGTTGCACTCCAACTTCCTTTCTACGATCAGGGATGTGCTATACAGTGATACAAAAGTAGTAACTTTGATGTAGCTCATCAAAGAAGGTAAGGCACGATGATTTTGGGTCCAGGAGGGATTCATTTACACAAAAGAGAATAGAGTTTATATTCCTCGAGTGGATAATTTGAGGCATGAACTCTTGAGAGAGTATCATGATTCCCTTTGGGCTATATCCGGGTATTCACAGAACCTTGGCTCTTGTGGAGAGAGCCTTCTAAGATGGGGATTGATATGGAGGAATATGTTCGAATGTACCTCACTTGCCAGCAAGACAAGGTGGAGCAGCGAAAGCCGGTGGGACTTTTGGAGCCATTGCCTATACCAGAAAAGCCATAGGAGAGCATTTCCTTAGACTTCATATCAAGCTTGCTGGTAGTAGGGGGACTCAAATTGATACTCGTGATAGTTAATCAATTTTCAAAGTATGCAACTTTCATTGCTGCACCACTACACTGTTCAACAAAGGAGGCGACCAAGCTAATGATGAAGAATGTGATGAAGCATTGGAGAGTCCCACACAATATCATCAGTGATCGAGACGCTCGGTTCCTAGGACGATTATGGACCGAGCTATTCAAATTGTTGGGGTCTAAGTTATACTTCTCCATAAGCCTCTACCCCCAAACGAATGGCCAAACCGAAAGGATAAACTAGCTCCTTGAGTAATATTTTCGGCACTACATGAGTGCCGACCAACGAGATTGGATGAAGCAGTTAGACATAGCTCAATTCTCCTATAACTTGCAGCGGAGCTTTACGTCCAACAAGAGCCCCTTCGAGATCATTACAAGACAATAGCCATCAACTCCTCACACATTGGCTATCGGGTATATTGGGAGTAGTCCATCAGCATATCATTTTATAAGAGAATGACACCGAAACATATATATTGCATGGGCTTACTTGGAAAAGGTAGCTAAAGAGATAAAGAAGTAGGCAGACTTGGGAAGGTGATCACGAGAGTTCAAAGTTGGCGACTTGGTGTTGGTAAAGCTCCAACCAGTATTACTCCAATTCTTTAGGCACAAAGGACATAAAGGATTAGTGCACAAATATGAAGGGCCCTTCCCAATTATTAGTAGGATGGGTAACGTCTCCTACAAGTTGCAGCTGCTGGCGTGGCTTAAAATTCATAATATTTTTTATATCAGTAACTTGAAAGCCTACTACTCAGATCTGCAAGATGCTTTCCGAAGTGTTCCAACTCGGCTACCCCCCACCAGAGCCTCCTACAAGAGGCGATTTGAAACTATTTTAGCGGATCGCAAGATAAAACTACCTAATGGAGCTAAGTAGACCGAGTACTTGGTGAAGTGGTGAAATCTTTCCCGAACCAAAGCCAGTTCGGAGCTCGAAGATGCTCTATGACATGAAGAAGCAGTAATCAACAATTACCAATAAGAATCGATGAGGGCGTCGGCAGTTTAGGTGGGGGAGAATGTCATGAACAGTCGTCGCGCACCCATAACAACTTCATTCAACGAACCATTTATCATTTTTGCATGCTTGTCCAGAGACATAATAGCATATTTTACCTTGGTTTTATATGTTTTTGCTTTAAAACTATAAGCAACGATAGTTTGTAGCATTGTAGTGCGACCGCTCGCCATGCCGGGCTAAATTGCCCCAAAATGGCTTCGTTTTCATATACTACAACTTGTTTTTAGCACGCCGTAGCTGCACACAAAATATTAGCCATCTTAGCACCCTATAACCCCACGGGTGGCATAGGGCTGGATGGGGCTTCGGTATATTGTCGGACGTTGAACAATCTTCATAAGTTCACACGTTAACTTGACGGGAACTTACCTTCGTGCCCGACACCCGGTGAGTAATTGTTTATGAACTTACAATTGTTCATTCTGTTGAATCTTAGATTTTGATGATGAAACCAATCGATAAGTGTTTATGTTTTAATTTATGTTTTGAGTGACACAGGATACTTTGATCAGGATGAGACAATTAAAGTAGGAAATATCATGTTGGGCCAGAGGAACATGTCAGAAGATTGGACGTCGGGCCCGTGGATCGGTCGACGTATTGACATAAGGCTTCGGGACGTGGATTCGGGCATCGAGCCAAGAAGAGAAGATATTACGCTAAGGATATCAGAGTTGCAGAGTCAACTAGCCGATTGGGCAATAGGCCGCAAGAGAGGACGATGCGCCGAAGAATCAGATGAAGCATCGAGGGACCAATGACATACCAGACAATATGATTATTGCCTAGTATTAATTGTCTAGATCGAAGTGTGTTTTACATGTGTAGGATTAACTAGATAGCAAGGCATGAAGCAAAATGAAGTCCCAAAGTCAAGGATGCGATCACGTTGGGAGTTCGAGAGTTCATTAGAAGTCCGGACGTTCTGTCACGGACAAACTTTGAAATAGGATGTTTGATGTAATGCTTATATCTGTCCGTGTCTGTTGGCATGTTCATGTCTTGTACAACGTGTAGAGGGGCAGCCGAAGGCTTATAAGTCCCATTTTAGTTGGGTTGGTGGCCTCTTTAGGCTTGTAAATAAAGGTTGTGTCATGTGGACACGTGCGAGAGCTTTTCGGTCTGTAATGGACCATTTTACCCTTTGTTGTGCCACTGTTCAGAGCTTGTAAAGTCTGTTTGTAATTTGCATTGTCTATGAAGTGTTTTTCGGAGATGTTTGCTTGTGGATCCCGATTCAGGCGTTCTCTCTTGCCCGTTCTCTCTTTTGTTGGTCCTAAGGGACAATGGGAGTCTTCGGGGAGGCTGACCTTTGCAGACGGACACGCAAGGGTGCCGCACGACTTAGGCAAAACCAGCTAAGTCCGTGTCATATGGTATCAGAGCGGGACAAGCACTCATAGAAACACTTAGCATGCAAACGTGGGGGACCTAGCGGGATTGCGTTGAGGGCAGTCAGCACACGCGCGACCGTTTGAGGGAAAACGGGCATGGAGATATATGGAAAAGAGTCGCTCCGAGGAGCGAGCATCTGAGATTGGCATTCAGAGGAATGGCCAACCCTTCGCGCAAGAGGCACCACGAGAATAGGCAAGCTTGGAAGAATTTGGAGCGCACAAAGGTTGGGATGGCTGAGTTTGAGCTACGGCTCAACGTTGACAACTATACTTGATGGTGCTCTAGGCAAGCGAGGCGCTTGGCAAGAATGAGACCATCTAAGGTGGAATGAGTTACTCAACGACCAAAAGAGTTATGCAAAGCTCACAAAGGTGAGGGGAATTGCTAACTCGAAGAACTTGGTACTCATGCATGGGCTTGTATGCGGACGATGGAATGTTCGTGGCCATCCCAAGGCGACCGAGACTCGGCGCCATGGAGCATTGAAACTTTCTCTTCGGCATGCGAAGGATACGTCCGGAGGAGGCTGAAGTGTGCAAAGAGTTTAGCATGTTGCTAGGCCTTGAGGGGTGCAGCGGTGGCTGTATTGACGTGGAGGCGCAATCTAGCAAGTGCGTTTGCAAGAGGCATAACAATGCACAGTTTGTTCAGCAGATCGGAGTAGTCCAAGGGGATGGTGGTCTCCGAAACGAAGAGAGATGTTGCTCCAATGGGACAGTTATCCAGGAGGGATAAGTCTCGGCACTCAAAGAGGGAGAATCATGTGAGACGGACTTCACATGTTGAGGAGGAGTACCTCACAAACAACAACTCCACGAAGCTCAATGGACCGAGCAAGCAGCGAGGAGTTGCCGCATGATCTCGCTCGAGAGAATGCATTGGTGGATGCATTGCGAGATCAAGTGGGGGAGCGACCTGAAGCAACTTAAATGAAGGCACACTTAGAGTCGATATGGAGATCGGACTTAAGGGAGGGTTGACCCGTGGAATGGTGGGCGAGGGCCACCATCGACTCAATGCAAAAACGAGGAGCGGAGCAACTTGGGTGTAACTTGGCGAAGTACCCAAGCCGCATGAAGGGAGCCAGCAGAGAAGTTGGAACATGGAGCGGAGGCACAGTGCTTTCCTTAGACAGAGGTCAAGGATAAGAACTCTTGCAGAGGCAAGAGTAGAATCATGTTGTTCCATGGGTCCTTCATTCTGACGGAGCGGACTCATCTTGCATGGTGCCAAAGACGAAGGGAGCTTCTGGGCACATGCACTTTATCTTGGGAAAGCATTTGATGGAGGAACTAAGGCGACTCAATTTGCGGAGGCAAAGTTGGGTTCAGAAGGTCTTAGCACGGGGCAAGAGGACGTAAAGGCGGATATTCTTGAAGAATATGCCATAGTGTTGCCATTCAAGGTGCCGTGAAGGAAGCGGTGCGCAGCGGAGATTGTGCTGGTAGGGGCAGAGGCCCAGGACCCAGACAATAGTGCACAAAGTACAGTGAAGTCGGTGGACTTCGGGAGCTACTAGGCGACGGACTGTCCTAGAGCGGTGCTTCATCTAGGTGTGACCCAAGAGTAGGTGGATGAAGGTCAATTGCCAAAGGAGCGAACAAAATCGAAGGTGGAGGAGACCCTGCGATGTATTGGCAGAGGCCACACATGGAGGGTTCACAATTCGAGTTTATTCCACAAGGATTAGAATGCAATGGAGATGTCACCAGGAGGCGACAGGGTGCAGCGGATCGTGGTGGAACAGTTCGATGGCAATGCGATACACACGACCTTGTCCCGTGAGGGATGAGATCATATGGAGGTATGATCGGGAGCTACTGGGAGCTCTGCTTTGGTGAACAACACGATGACAAGAAGGGCTATGGATTCCAGGAGTGAAGGCCATGGTACCGTAGAGGCGGGTCTTCCGGGCGTGCACCGAATTTTGCATCGGATGAAAACCTTGGTCATCAGCATATCGGGGCTGGGTTCCACCAAGGGACAAGTTCGAATGCAAGTACCAGTGAGTCCCATGGGAGGGACTTGATCATGCAGAGGTATGATCGAAGCAGCTGGAGAGTTGGACTGCTCCAAAGCTCATATTCGCTTAAGGGAGCCCGACAAGTCAGAGGACAAGGTCGAGTAAGCGAACGTTGCTACCAAGGAAGCTAAGGAGAACAGAATTGGTGCAAACCCTACAACGCGATGGCAGAGGCCATGCATGGGAGTTGCAATCTGTCTTTCCATCGACCAAACAGACTGCTTGGAGAACACAGAGGTGTTAAAGCAGGGGGTCGAAAGGGGCGAGGAAGCGACGACGAGTCCAGTGGGACTTAGCTACCCAAAATCAAGCATCAGTTAGAATGGAGGTGGACTCAGAGGAGTGCCACGGAGACATATCTACTGATTGTGAAGAAAGGGGATACAGAGGCGAGGCGACGGATAGTAGTGCCATGGGTCATGCAAGAGTGCATGACCAAGGAACGAAGCAAGCAGTACGCGATGCTGTACCTTTGCTACTCAGTGGAGTAGGCGGCAGGGTTGATGGAGAAGACGGTACAATCCCAGAGGCGACCTCATCTATCAGAGAATTACTCCAAGTTGGGGTGAAAACTTCCCGCATTCCAGAAGTTCGATGGCATTGAGAAGGTGAATCACAGTAGCTAACTCAACGCAAGGAGTGCAAACACTTCAAGTGCTTCAGAAGTGTGAGCAAAGAGCAGGCGAAGGCCAGTAACCAGCTCGATGCGTGAAGTACAACCTCGAGGAGGCGGGCGAAGTCAAGTAACCTTTGCCTTCTCAACTCTTAAGAGAATGGGCGAAACCGAGTACCCCAGTTCTCTTATCTATCCAGTAGAGGAGCTCTGCACAATTTCAAAGACCCTTCGAAGATAATGGAAGACAATAGTTGTCAAATCCTCACCAACGGTGATCAGTGCTACTGAGAGTAGATTGTCCGTCTCATTTCCCAACGAAATGCCAATCGAAAGCGGAAGTGATGCGAACCTACTTGGATGTGACAACTAACTGAAAGAAGAGTCAATGAGCAGATTTTATGGAGGAAGGACCCAAAACGTCAGAAGTTTACGAGGCGATGCTCGTTAAAGCTCCAACAAGCATCCACCCAGTTCAAGCAGCATGTGAAAATTTTGAGAAATTGGCGCAGTAAGAATGGTCTTTTCCTTCATTTGGTGGATCCGCAGGAATCAACGAGGATCAATACAACTCAGCCAACCCCACACCAGAGTCAGAGTCATTGGCGAGTTGAAGCAGCATGGTGGATCAAAGGTTCGACTACTCAAAAACAGCAGCGGAGAGCAGCTGGGAGCTAGGAGGCGCATTACATCTGGAGCGGAAGATTGAAGGCTCAGCAAAGGCGAAGAGTTGCAGTGTTCACAAAGGCTTCGACGAGGACGTCGAAGGGATAAGTGGGGGAGAATGTCACGGACAAACTTTGAAACAAGATGTTTGATGTAATGCTTATATCTGTCCGTGTCTGTTGGCATGTTCATGTCTTGTACAGCGTGTAGAGGGGCAGCCGAAGGCTTATAAGTCCCATTTTAGTTGGGTTGGTGGCCTCTTTAGGCTTGTAAATAAAGGTTGTGTCATGTGGACACGTGCGAGAGCTTTTCGGTCTGTAATGGACCATTTTACCCTTTGTTGTGCCACTGTTCAGAGCTTGTAAAGTCTGTTTGTAATTTGCATTGTCTATGAAGTGTTTTTCAGAGATGTTTGCTTGTGGATCCCGATTCAGGCGTTCTCTCTTGCCCGTTCTCTCTTTTGTTGGTCCTAAGGGACAATGGGAGTCTTCGGGGAGGCTGACCTTTGCGGACGGACACGCAAGGGTGCCGCACGACTTAGGCAAAACCAGCTAAGTCCGTGTCAGTTCGTCGGAAGTTCTAGAGGAACTAGCCGAGAAGTCTCAGAGCTTGCTAGAGAAGCTCATTAGAACTCGCTATGAAGATCGTCGTGAAGTCCAGGTGCTTGCCGGGAGTCCGCCGGAACATTGTCAAGAGATTATTGGAAGTTTGCCGGAAGATTGCCGGAAGCTCGCTAAAAAAATAGACTTACGGACTTTATTTAACTTAGAATATGTCTTAGGAATCATAGTTAGCATGTAATTAGAATTGGATTTAGGCCAACCTAATTAGGGGCCAGCTAGGCCCATGTAAGAATTGTGTTGGGTCCAATAAGAAGCCCAAACAGTGCCCAAGAAATCTCACCATCGTGGCATAGTCTTCGAGGCTATGTCAGGCAATGGTACTGCCAGTCTAGGTGGTTGTACCGCCCCTAGTAGGGTGCCAGGCGGTGGTATCACTAGTCTGGGTGATGGTACCACCTAGCACTGTGCCCCTGGCAGTAGTACCACCAGACCTGGGCAATGGTACCACCTAGGACAGTGTCAGTCAAACTTACACTGGGCGGTGGTACTGCCCAACGCAGGTAGTGGTACCGCCCGTGCCTGGGGAACCCGGGACGGAAAAGTTTTAGGCTCCAAGTTTGAATCAACTTGAAGCCTATAAATACCCCTCTCATCCCTGGTTAAAGCACACAAGCAAAGAGAGTCTAAAAGCAAAGAAATACTATATAAATCACTTGAGAGATCCCTCCTCTAGCCTTAAACATAGAATTCTGTTTAGAGAGGAGTAAGTGAGTGCTTATAAGGGTTGTCTCCTAAACCCGGTAAAAGGAGAAGAGGGGTATAAAAGGTAGTTGACCTTCGCCTATTGAAGGAAGGCCTCTAGTAGACATCGGTGACCTTCTTAGAGGAGGAAGCCAAAAGTGGATGTATGTCAAGATTGACCTAACCATTTTAAATCTCAGTTTACATTTACTTTCTGCTATTTATCTTAACTGCAAACTGTCGTCATTGATTTACATCAACTACACTTTTATATGCTTTCAATTTAAAGATATTTCCGAAATGGTTTTCGACGAAATCAGATTTTAACCGACAAAAGTTTTCAACTGCACTAATTCACCCCCCCCTCCCCCCCCCCTAGTGCTCTCTTGATCCTAACAATTGGTATCAGAGCCTCATAATTTCTCATTTGGTTTAACACCAAAGAGAAATAACTCATTTCGGCTTTCAAGAGGGTCACTCTCTCATTCGTCCTCCCTTTTTCAATGGGATGGACTACACTTATTGGAAAACTCGAATGAGAGTTTTCTTACTTTCATTGAATCTCGATTTATGGCACATAGTCGAATTTGGTTTTAAAAGGTATTCTTTTCTAATGAAAGATTGGAATGATTTGGAGAAGAAGACTTTTTCTTTAAATGCTAGAGCTATGAATGCTCTATTTTGCGCCTTAGATAAAACAGAGTTTAATCGAGTTTCTTTGTGCGAAATGACCTTCGATATTTAGCATATTCTTGAAATCACACATGAAGAAACTAGCAAAGTTAAAGATTCAAAATTAATTTTTTAATACATAATTTCGAGCTTTTTCGAATAAAGCCGAGCGAAACCATTATTAACATGTACACATATTTTACGGATGTCATCAATGGTTTAAAAGCTCTTGGTAAATATTTTTCAGATTTTGAACTTGTAATTCTCTTAATAAAAGTTGGGATTCAAAAGTAACGGCAATTCAAGAATCAAAAAATTTGAATACCTTTCCAATTGAAGAACTAGTAGGGTCTATAATGACCTATGAAATGATGTGCAATGCACGTAAAGAACTCAAGAACAACCTTCCAAAGGACAGGAAGGATTTCGAAGTAAGAACAATCGAAGACCACTTGAGCATAAGCTCAAGTGATGGTGAACTTGAACTCCTCACTAATAAACAAGAAGAAGTTGTCAAAAGATGAATCGAGCTCCTCCGAAGATGAGAAGAAAATCAAAAAAGGCGAGGTGGCAAACTACGCCTTAACGACATTCGATGATGAGGTAATCAAAACCCCCTTAATTTATTTTGAAATTACTTGATGCTTTCCATGATGTATTTTCTTTTTTATTTGGTTTACAAAAATTATTTTTTTAAAAAATTGCATGGTTAAAAATGAAATTGTAAAAATTAGGATCATTCTTATCATTCTAGTAATTTTGAAAATGACCATGAAAATTACATATTTTATGATAATTCAATAAAATATTAAATATAAATATAATGATTATACACCTAGTAAGATTAATCTTATGTATGTACTTAAGAAGCAAGAATGTGTATTTTGATGATTTCCATATTGCTTTTTAATGACGATGCACGGCTTTTATATGGAAGGCTTGATGATTTTTTTTATGAACTTTGTCTTTGGTTTTCAACATAATGTATGGTTTTGACATAAGAACAAAAATTTGAGCATACTAATATAAATTCAATTATATAAATTAAAACTAAAGAAGTTTTAGATATCTATAAGAATCATTCAGAATTATATTCAATGAAACCTTGCTTGATGTTGTAATGAAAATAATAAATATTTTGAAACCATGTTTTGATGTCACAATGATCATGCTTAATAAATTTCGAAATTATACATGATAATTTTCAAGTAATTTATGGTTTATTGATCATGATGGTTTTTATGATGAAATTTATTTTTTGATCCTAAATGTTGATGCATGTTTTTATTTGGCATAAATATATAAAAAAAAGGGCATGCTTGAATGAAGTTAATCATATGAGTTGAAACAACTAAAAAGAGAAAAGCATTTTTCTTGAATTTTTTTTTTCTCTATCTTATTGACTTTGATAAATCTATTTGATCATCCTTTTATGAATCTCTTGAAAATAATTTTGATTTTACGATTTGAATTTGAATGAGTTTGTATTCAAATCATGATCTTGATTTCTTGGATTTACTACTTGAGATTTTTTTAATCAAGATCTCTTCCTTATACACCTACATTTTTTGCTATTTATAAAAAGAAGAGATTTGATAAAATGAATAATGTCTTTTGTAATTCAAGAGGTCTTATCTCTTATGACATGATGTCTTTGTATTTATGGCTTGTATGCCTTGAAATGATTGAAATATTTTATACTATTTTGTTCTTCCCTTATTCTTTCTTGTTTACAATGATAAAAGAGGGAAAAGTTATGATCATGCATGGTAGGATACAAATTTGACATATTAATACCATCATGATTTGAAATATTTATGATTTGGAATGATGAATGCAATACTTATGTCTTTTATTATGATGATGTATGTGATGTATTGCATATGATGTGTATCATGAATGTTTTAAACGATAAATGTTTGGTATCATGATTAAAATATTGATAAATGCTTAAAAATTTTGATATTTTAGTATCATGTATGATATACTCATAATGGTGATTGATTTATCGGTATTATGCATGAAGAATGAAATGTATGGTTTTGAAATTGTGCATGTTACTTACCTTTGTCATGATTTAGAAATTGATGTAAAGGTTCTTCCCTTCTTTTTGACAATGACAAAGGGGGAGATAGCAAGCTTGCACAATTCGAAAAGAGGCAAACTTGCCATCTTGCAAATCTCAAGAGAAGCAATGTTTGCCAAGTTACACATTTCAAAAAGAGGCAAAATAGTCCATTTTGCACATCTCAAAAGATGTAAAATTTTGCTAACTTTTTTGTATAAAAGTTGATAGCTTGCATACTATAAATTTGCATACCAAAAGTGCAATCTTGCCTATCTCAAGATGCAAAATACGCTAACTTGCACTTTGCAATGGAAGCAAAATTGCTAGCTCAAACATTGCAAAGGAAGCAAAAATTTGCTAGCTTGCAACTTGCATATTTCAAGAAGCAAGCGTTGCTTTCTTGAACATCTCTAATTTGCTAGCTAGCATGATGTAGAACTTACTATCTTGAATATTACAAAGAAATGTTATCTTGCATATCGCAAAGAAAAGCAAATATGCCAACTTGCACATCCTTAAATTTGCTTAGCTTTCAAATTGCATGATGATAAAACTTGATATTATGTTTTTCATGCAATGAGATGAACTTGTATTCCAAACACATGAGAATTGTACTACTCCTTTTTGTTGATGACAAAGGGGGAAAAGTATGTTGATGTCATACATGATTTGATGATGACATGTTTGCTTGGATTTTTGAATCCAAGAGTTTCTATCAATAAGCCATATTGATAGGGGGAGTTTGTTTAAACTCTAGGAGTTAAAGTTAACTCCGTCGTCGATTGGTTGTCATTATCAAAAAGGGGAAGATTGTTGAATCTCAGATTTTGATGATGAAACCAATCGATAAGTGTTTATGTTTTAATTTGTGTTTTGAGTGATGCAAGATGCTTCGATCAGGATGAAACAATTAAAGCAGGAAATATCATGTTGGGCCGGAGGAACATGTCAGAAGATTGGACGTCGGGCCGGTGGATCGGTCGACGTATCGACATAAGGCTTCGGGACATGGATTCGGGCATTGGGCCAAGAAGAGCGGATATTGCGCTAAGGATATCGAAGTTGCAGAGTCAACTGACCGATTGGGCAATAGGCCGCAAGAGAGGACAATGCATCAAAGAATCATACGAAGCATCGAGGGACCAATGACATGCAGGACAACATGATTATTGCTTAGTAATTTCTCAAAGGCCTCGAACTTGTACTTCATTAAGTACACATATCTATACCTTGAGAAATCATCAGTAAAGGTAATGAAGTAGGAGTAACCACCAATGGCATTAGTTGACATGGGTCTACATACATCACTATGTATGAGTTCCAATAGCTCATTGGCTCTCTCTCCAGTTCCACTAAATGGAGAGTTGGTCAGTTTTCCACGAAGGCAAGGCTCGTAAGTTGCATATGACACATAGTCGAATGGATCTAGATATCCATCATTTAGCAACTTTTGAATTCTTCTTTCATTGATGTGACCTAGCCTACAATGTCACAGGTATGCACTGTTCATCTCATCTCGTTTCCTCTTGGACACATTTACATTCATGATATGTGAAGTAGTGTCTAGCATAAACAAACCTTTATGCAATATTCCTCTCGCCAATCTCCCCTCGGCTTTGCTAGAATTTACAATAAATTGTAGATGTGATAATCAATACTGGTATCCAATACTAATGCACTATCACAAAAATCTGAATATTGGAGATTGATCATGAATGTACCTGAAGCTTCTCCAAGCTTCTATTTCGCCCTCTCTGCAAGGTCCTCTTTGCAGTTCCTCTTCTAGTGCCCATCTTTGCCACAGTAGAAGCACTGGCCTTTGTCCTTTGTTGGGTCTTTCTTAGCAACATTTGCTTTACCTAGTCTGCCGTTGCCCTTTCCCTTCTTAAGGGACCTTTCTACTTTCCTTTTCTTTCTGGTCTCACCAGTGTAGAGAACTGGCTTCTCTTTCTTAATAGTACTCTCTACCTCCCTCAACATATTGAGGAGCTCTGGGAGAGTCACCTCAAGCTTGTTCATATTAAAATTTATTATAAACTATGAAAAGGAATCTGGTAAGGATTGAAGCACAATATCCACACACAAGTTATCCTCGAGGACCATTCCTAGACTTGTGTGTTTTTCTATCTACTTAATCATCTTTAGGACATGGTTCTGAACCAGTGTCCGCTCAGTCATCCTAGCGCGGAAGAGGCTCTTGGATATCTCATATCGCTGAGTCTTTCCCTGTTCCTCAAACAATTTGCGGACATATAGGAGAATTGATCTGGCATCCATCTTTTCATGTTGTCTTTATAACTCAGGAGTCATAGAGCCCAACATATAGCACTGAGCAAGAGTGGAGTCATCAATGTACTTCATGTAGCGAGCGATCTCATCCTCGCTTGCCCCTTCTTCCGGCGCAAGCATCATTATATCAAGGACGTACACGATTTTCCCCGTCGTGAGAACAATTCTCAAGTTACGGAGCCAATCCGTATAATTTGGACCAGTGAGGCGGTTGACATCAAGTATGCCACGTAAGGGATTTGAAAGTGACATTTTCTGAAAATAAAGATGCAGCAGAAATGAATAACATGCAGATTTTGCAAGAAATAAACTATCAAGATATGGACTTCTATCTTAATATACTCCCACTATTTTACTAACGAGTCACTCAACACCCTCAGCACGTGAAACGAAAGTCTCCGGCAGACTTCTAATAGGGATCATGATCCAATTAGCGTCTTAGTGTAACCTCGAGGGACTCGACCAATCACACTAAGCCTAAAAGATAGGCAACTCTTGCCAATCACAACTCCTTGTGATTCCCGTCCTATTCGGCCTCCGAATCACTATGGTCTCGAGAGACTCGACCAACCATGATGCTCGGTTAAGTCAACACCTTCGTTACAAGATGAGTCTGATTTGATGATATACCCTCGAGGGACTCGACCAAGCATACCATGTCCTCAGGTTACCGGTGACATCTCTATGTCGTAAGCAAGATAGCGAATCGTGATATAGGTGAGTCTCGAGGGACTCGACCAACTCAACCTACACCGGGAATCGGTTCCTACTTATAACGATGGAAGGCCATGTGGGTCAATCTAATTGTCTCGAGAGAGATGTTTCTATGATTTGGTCTCCTAATATAACATGTCACACATATACATATTTAATATATATCTACATCGCATGCAAATATATATACATATCTAGTATGTATATAAGCAATCGCACTAGATGATCATGGACCACAACCTAATTTGATTAAGCCCGAGCTAGTAGGCCTAATCACTCACATCAAGATCTATGTGTGCAACGGTGCATCTCCATGCCCTGTGATCATCCATCTTGTCATCGTCGGTTCCGTCGATATCTCGATGCATCTTCATGCATCGCGATCGTCCGTCTCGTGAGTCCCGCTATCGCATCAACGCTCCTACTGCGCCGCCTCATGTGATTACAACTTAATCATAGACACACAGGCCCGACAATAAACGAGAAATATAATGGAAGCTCGCAGACCCCAAAAATAATAATCACAAGTACACACATCATATGGTCCATGATCATCCGTCCATACATCATACATCACATGTATAAATAATCATCATCATGTAGGACTACTAGATAATAATAAAAATAATAATCAATTAAAATATTTAATTAATTAGTATTTTATGAAATCAGGGACATATAAGATATTTTTTAATTCTTAGGGGTATTTTTGTAATTTAGATAAAAGATAGAAACTAAAATTTCTCAAATTCACAGGGGTAAAACTATCTTTTTACCCAAAACCCTAAGCCCCTCTCCCTCTCTTGCTATTGCCACCACCGCCGCCATCCTGCCGGCGGAGGGCGGGGTCGCTGCCCTCGCCTCCAGGCGGCAAGCCCGCTGGCGGCGTTGCCCCTGTAGTTGGGTGCCCCCGCGGGCGCTGCCGCCTCTACGGGCAAGCGCCCCTGTGGGCGACGCCCCCTCTGCGGGCGGTTCTGCCCGCGAGGCAGCGCCCGCAGGCGGTGCTGCCTCACCGGGCGGCCGCCCCTACAGGGATTTTGCCCGCGGGAGCAACGACCATAGGCGCCGCTGCCCTGCGGCGCGTCACTATGCGAGAGCAGCGGCCGCAGGCACCACTGCCCTTGCGCGCGGGCGTAGTGCCCACGCAGGTGGCCGCAGTGCCTGCAGCCCTACTTGCGGGCGCCGCCGTAGGAGTTGCCTGCACGTGCGCGGCCTTGCAGCTGCTACTGCAGGCTGCCTGCCTGCACGCAGATGGTAGTGCTGTCATCTGCGACGGCAGCGAGGGCAGCAACAGTTGTTGCCCTTTTTCGCTTTTGCGTCAATGATTTTGGCGTCAAAAAGCTTATCCAAAACACAACACACGCAGTTCAAAACCAATTTATCGCACGAACAACCTGGCTCTGATACCACTGTTGGGAAATTCTTGGAGGCGACATCACATGCACAGCGGAAGAACAACAAAACAAAATCCCCGATTCCCAAAGAGATTCCTCGTCGTACGAAGATTGGTGTGCAAAATTTACGAAACTGAAAAACTGCGTATAGAGTATATTGTGTTACCTAGGGAGATCGTATATACCTGTTTCCTTGCAGATCTTTAGGAGAGGGTGAAGGAGGTCAAGCATCCTCCACTCTAGCGGCGATCCACACAACAGGGTTATGACGACGCTCCTCAAAACTCCAAGCCTACTCTGAGGTGGAGAGGGGAAGGAGAATAGGAGTGGCAAGCAAAGGCTCTAGCCTTTGAGGCTTTGAATCTTTCCTATTTATAGAGGTCCCCTGTCAAACCCTAATGGATCCTCCCCTAGTGTGTATTGGATCTGCATCTAATAACCCAAGCCTTTTATATTAGTGGATCTCTATCCAATAATCTCTCATGGGCTCTTATTGGATCTTGTCCATGGGATCCAATAATTCAGGGGCTTATTGGATATCCAATAAGACAAGGGCTCCGTCGGATATCTTATATCTGAACCTCTACTCATCGTAATGCCTACCATATATATGTGACTCTCTAGGCCCAATATCGAGCTGGCCATGAGTCAAACCTGGCAGAACTCCTTCTAACTCAATGAATTATTATCTCTGTAATAATTCACTCGACTCATCGACTACGGACGTACTATGCCACTATTCCGTAGTCCCCAGATGATACAGGGGAATCCAATCCATTGGACATGTCTGTTCGCAGTTACCGTGTACCTATAGCCCATCATCCATCTAATATCCCAAAGACTGTATATCGAGCATGGTGCTGTCAGACCCATACGGTTTCTACTCGAGTCTCGCTCTAATCAGATTCTCCCGGAGAACTCTTTCTCTCTCAACCCGAATGACCCTGGCCAGGGATTTGCCTAAGCAAGAACATATGGGATATTCCTCTCATGACGCCACGAGTGGATGATCCTCTATCGACACTCAATAGCCCTCGTAAGTTCAACTACCACTCCCAATGACCAGTTGTACTAGATCTGGGACAACCAAACCTATAAGTCTGGTATTAAAGAGTGGAGCACTCATACAGGACATCCTTGGTGTCGCAAGTCTAAGGACCAAATACACCACTAGGACTACAGAATCGCTGTCTGACAATAAGGTATCATCAACCATCCAGCATTCCGTAAGCGGATCAATCAGTGAACTCATTCTCCAATGAGCACCTGTACTGTATCCCTAGTGTCCCTACACGAGTAGCTATGAGACCAACTGCATCCATCATATGGACGGGTATACAGCACATCAGTCTGTTTGGTTATCATGATGTCCCTCT
The DNA here is from genome assembly GCF_036884655.1 of Musa acuminata AAA Group. NCBI lineage: Eukaryota > Viridiplantae > Streptophyta > Magnoliopsida > Zingiberales > Musaceae > Musa > Musa acuminata. The sequence goes on along the minus strand of NW_027021351.1, from coordinate 583,336 downwards.
CGAGTAACCTGTGACCGAGATTATTTAGGATTTGTGTTTAAAGGTGAATCGATCTCATTATCGTGATTTCATCACGATCCGATTCCCATTGCACAAATCCAAGGACATCACAATATATATATATATATATATATATATATATATATATATATATATATATGCATATATGCAATAGTTATAAAGTGATATATGCTAAAATATAATAAGCAAAAAGATTCTGTACCAAGTCACACGTGCCATCACTTACGTGATTGGCTTGCTGGGCACCTATGACTAGCAAATACTTGGCTGGTGGTGGGTGGCAGGGATGGCAGCAAAAGCAGCAAGATCGTTACTCTGATACTAGATGTTATTACCCTTATAGATTCTAACCTTGGGGTTGATCTCTTTAGGGGATCGACCTCCTTGGAACTCTATAGGTGAACCTTCCTCCAAATTGCTTCTCAAAGGCCATAGAAAAGATTCATCTATTGCTTAAGAAAAGATGATGAATACATGGCTATTTATAGGACTTCTAAACCCTAACTCCTAATAGGACTTCTAACCAACTCCGAATAGGACTCCTACTCAAGACTCATATTCATTTACAACTCATAATGCTTCTCTAGGAAATAACCTCCTAACCCTAGCCCTAAGGGCTACTTCCTAAGTGAGTTACCCCTTTTGCCCTCAACCCTAACCAACTAACCCAGTAAAAAGGGCGATGGCTGGGAAGCCCAAAGGCCCAAATATAAACCCTAGCCACTCTTTTTTATAGGGTACAGGCAGCTAGGTAGGGTTTATTACAATCTCACAGGGTTTTATTAGCTACTTCTTGGTTGAGTAAGACCCAACCCTACTAGGGTCCTATCAGTTCTCTACTTTATTCTTGTACTCTCTGAATTTCTCAAAGGCCTCAGACTTGTACCTCATCAAGTACACATGTCCATACCTTAAGAAATTTAGTGAGTTGGTCACTATGTATAAGTTCCACCTATGGCATGAGTTGACATAGGTCCACATACATTACTATGTATGAGTTCTAGTAGCTCAATGACTCTCTCTCCAGTTCTACTAAATGGAGAGTTGATTAGTTTTCCATAAAAGCAAGGCTCGTAAGTTACATATGACTCATAGTCGAATTGATCTAGATATCCATCATTTAGCAACTTTTTAATCATTCCCTCATAGATGTAACATAACCTACAATGTCACAAGTATGCACTATTCATTTTATCTTATTTCCTCTTGGACACACTTACATTCATTATATATGAAGTAGTGTCTAGCATAAATAAGCTATTATGCAATGTTCATCTCATGATGATCTCATCATCGAATAATATTGAACAACCATTGTTCTCAAAAACTAATTTATACCTACTAACTATCAAACATGAAAGGAAAATAATGTTTTAGATAATAGAAGGACCAAAATAGCATGCATCCAATGCAATAATAGTTCCACCAAGCAGATGTAGAGTGATCTCGCCAATAACTACTGCAGCAACTTTTACTCAATTACCCATCTTGAGGTACATCTTTCCTTTCGCCAATCTCCTAGGTTTTACCAGAACTTGCAATGAATTACAAATATGATAAGCGCTACCGGTATCTAATACCTATGTGTTATCATAAGAGTCTAACAAATGGAGACTGATCTGTTGAATCTTGGATTTTGATTATGAAACCAATTGATGTGTTTGTGATCTAATCTGTGTTTTGAGTAACGCAGGACTAGCTTTGATCAAGGAGAGGCAAATTGATTAAAGCAGGAAGAATCGGATGTTGGGCCAGAATTGAACATGTCAGGATATTGGACGTCGGGCTAGAGGATCGATCGATGTGTCGGTAGAAGGCTTCGGTCTGTGAATTCGGGCATCGGGCTGAAGGATCAGACAATGCACCAAGGAGATCGAAAGTTGCGGGTGTCAACATGCCAATTGAGCAATATACCAAAGGAGAGGACAACGCGCCGAAGGGTCGGATAAAGCGTTGGATGAACTAATGACATGTCGAACAACATAGGATTTGCTTGTAATTGATTATGTTTAGATTGAGTTAGTTTAGAATCTAATTGAGTCAGTTTAGAATATAATTAGGCCAACTCAATTAGGGGCCAACTGGGCCCGAACTAGGGCTATTTTGGGTCAAGAGAAAGACTCATCCTAATGGACCCCTCCTTCCTTTCTTTCTGGTCTCGCCAGCAGAAAGAACTGGCTTCACATTCTTGATGGTGCTCTCTATTGGGCTGGCAGCCCACAAATTCAGCCCATAGTGGGCTTGGGCAGCCCACAGCTCACCCTCTCTTAACCTAACCCTAATTAACATTAGGGGGGTGTGGTGGCTACGTTTTAAAGGCAGAAAAAGGCATAAATAGGGCAGCAACGTGGGAGAAGAAAACAACCATGGGATTCCAAAGAAAAGGAGGAAAACAAGGCAGAAAAGGAAGAGAAAGAAAGGGAAGAAGACAAGGACAACGCAGAGAGGTTGTTCTCAATCATCTAGCAGTATTCTCATCTTAGGTTAAATCAAATCTACAGTAGACTCTTGCTGTGATTACTTGGGGAGGTTTTAGATATTGTAGGCAGTGACGTGATCCTTGTATCCCAGTTATTCTCTTGTGATTGTTGCTAGGGTTTAGGGCAAGAGATTGAGATTTGTATATTCATTATTCTCATAGTGGATTATCTCTAGTTTGCCCCGTGGTTTTTACCCTTCACATTGAAGGGGTTTTCCACGTATATCTTGGTGTTCTATTTGATTGTGGTTCCATTTAATTACGTTGTGTATTATGGTCTTCTAGTATTTGTTCATATATAAAGGTTATTCCTGTTTATATCCCCATCAACTGGTATCAGAGCAAAAGGGTTTTGGTGATTTAATTTTGTATTTGAACATGGAGGCCAGTAATGTTTCTCGCATGATTAGTTTAAATGGAAACAATTGGATAATATAGAAACCAAGAATGGAAGATCTCTTGTATTGCAAAGATTTGTATGGACCTTTGCAGGGGGATAGTGCAAAACCCACAACTATAACAAATGATGAGTGGAAGAGGTTAGATCGAAAAACAATAGGATTTATTCGATAATGGCTTGATGATAATATCTTTCACCATGTTTCTACTGAAATTTCTGCATATTCTCTTTGGATATGAAAGAAAAACAGTTGGCAACAAAGCTTTTTTGATCAGAAAACTTGTGAACCTAAAATATAGAGAAGGTGCTTATATTGCTGAACATTTGAATGAAATGTAAAGTATTACTAATCAGTTATCCTCTATAAAAATATCTCTTGATGATGAGTTGCAGCCATTGTTACTTCTCAGTTCATTACCAGAAAGTTGGGAGACACTAGTGGTTTCCCTCAGTAATTCTGCGCCAGATGGTGTTGTCACTATGAGTCAAGTTACAAGCAATTTGTTGAATGAGGAGTTGAGAAGAAAGAATTTGACAACATCTCAGAATGATTCACAAGCACTTATCTCAGAGAACAAAGGAAGGTCAAAGTCTAGAAGCAGTTCATGCATGGGTAGAAGCAAGTTAAGATCAAGAAAATATATTGTTTGCTATAATTGTGGTGAGAAAGGACATTACAAGAACCAATGTAAGCAACCTAAGTAGAGTAAGAAAAAGGTAAAAGAAGTGGAGTCTATAGAGTCAAAAGATAATATCACAGCTACAATGCAGGGTGGTGATTATTTGATTTTGTCTCCTTCTGATGATATTTTTTCTTATGTGTGTCAGGATCTTGAGTGGGTGATTGACACATGTTCTTCTTATCATGCTACACCATGGAGGGAGTTTTTTACTACATACAGGTCTGGAAATTTTGGTGTTGTCAAGATGAGCAACTATGGCACAACAAACATCATAGGCATGGGTGATATCCATTTAAAGACAACCTTGGCTGCAAGTTGGTGCTTAAGGATGTGAGGCATGTGGTTGACTTGAGGCTGAATTTAATTTCAATTGGAAGGCTAGATGATGAAGACTATGATAGCAGATTTCACAAAGGGCAATGGAAGCTCAATAAGGGTTCTCTTGTTATAGCTAATGGAAAGAAATGTTATACTTTGTACAGGTTACAGGCTAAAGCTTATGGTGAGCAGTTAAATGCTACAGAAAAATACTTTAGCATGGAGTTGTGGCATAGGCGATTGGGACACATGAGCGAGAAGGGGCTGCAAGCTCTTTCCAAGAGAGAGGTATTACCAGACCTCAGAGGTATACATCTGAACCCTTATATTGATTGTTTGGTAGGTAAACAACATAGGGTTTCATTTGCTAGTCCTACTTTGTCTAGAAAAATACATGCCTTAGACCTTGTTTATACAGATGTATGTGGTCCTTTGAGGACAAAAACTCATGGTGGATCTATTGATGTTCTTGCTATAAGTGGTGCACTTTATTTTGTCACTTTTATAGATAATTTTTCCAGGAAAGTTTGGGTCTATGCTTTGAAGACTAAAGATCAGGTGATTAATGTCTTCAAAGAGTTTCATGCTAGGGTTGAAAGGGAGACAGAAAGGAAATTGAAATGCATAAAATCAAATAATGGTGGTGAGTATACAGGATTGTTTAATGACTATTGCAGGTCACATGGGATCCAACATAAGATGACAGTTCCTGGTACACCTCAGCATAATGCAATTGCAGAGAGGATGAACCGCACCATCATGGAAAAGATTAGATGTATGCTTTCACAGGCCAAGCTACCCAAAAGGTTTTGGGATGAGGCTTTGAGGACTGTAGTTGATGTGATCAACTTATCACCATGTACAACCCTAAATGGTGATGTTGCAGAGCATGTATGGTCAGGGAAAGATGTTTCCTACAAGCATTTGAGAGTGTTTGGTTATCGTGCATTTGCACATGTTCCAGATAATGAGAGATCCAAGCTGGATGGTAAGACTAAAGAATGTATTTTTCTTGGTTACTCACATGATCATTTTGGTTACAGGCTTTGGGATCCAGAAAAGCATAAGGTGTTTAGAAGCAGAGATGTAGTCTTCTTTGAGGATCAAACTTTTGAAGATTTGAAGAAGAAGGCACCAGCCAATACTTCTGCAGAAGGATTAGCAGATTGTGACCCAGTTATTCCTCTAGTATATCAGGGTGATGGGGGAGATGTGTAGGAAGATGGTGTAGAGCCTGATGTTGATCTACCTGTAGGACATGTTGAGCAAGAAGAAGTAGGAGAGCAAGTTCCAACAGAACCTCAGTTGAGAAGATCTTCTAGACAACGTCAACCTTTCAGAAGATACTCTACATATGAGTATGTGATGCTTACTGATGCAGGTGAACCAGAGAGTTACCAGGAAACAGTTGAAAGTGAGCAGAAAGAGAAGCGGTTAGTTGCTATATAGGAAGAGATGGATGCTCTTCAGAAGAACCACACTTATGATTTGGTGCTACTACCAAATGGAATGAAGGCCTTGAAGAACAAGTGGGTTTCAGGTTGAAGACTCAAGAATATTGTTCTCAACTAAAGTACAAAGCTAGATTAGTTGTGAAAGGCTTTGGTCAAAAGAAAGGTATTGACTTTGAAGAGATTTTTTCTCCTGTTGTTAAAATATCTTCTATTCGTGTTGCTCTTGGTATTGCTGCTAGCCAGGACTTAGAGGTTGAGCAGTTAGATATGAAGATAGCTTTCCTTCATGGGGATTTGGAGGAGGAAATTTATATGGAGCAACCAGAAGGCTTCAAAGTTAAAGGTAAAGAGAACTTTGTCTGCAAATTGAAAAAGAGCTTGTATTGGCTAAAGCAAGCTCCAAGACAATGGTTCAGAAAGTTTGATTTATTTATGATAGAAAATGAATACAAAAGAACGGCTTCAGATTATTGTGTGTACATCAAATGGTTTGGTGAGGATTTTTTTATTCTCTTACTTTATGTTGATGACATGCTTATTCTTGGGAAAGATATGTCTAAAATTGACAGATTGAAGAAGGAGCTAAGTGAGTCTTTTGTAATGAAGGACATGGAGCCAGCAAAGCAAATACTAGGTATGCAGATTTCCTGTGATAGGAAAAATAAGAAGATTTGGTTGTCACAGGAGAAATACATCGAGAAGATATTGGAAAGATTCAGTATGAGCAATGCAAAACCAGTTGGTTCTCCTCTTGCAGGTCACTTCAAGTTGTGCTCAGAACAGAGTCCGTCAAGTGATGAGGAGAAGGAGAAAATGCAAAAGGTTTCTTATACTTCAGCAGTTGGAAGTTTAATGTATGCAATGGTATATACGAGGCCAGACATCGCATATGCAGTTGGTGTTACTAGCAGATTTCTTGCAAATCTAGGCAAAGAGCACTAGGCAACAGTGAAGTGGATTTTTAGATATCTCAGAGGGAGCTCTAAAGTTTGTTTAAGCTTTGGAGGTGGACCACATGTGTTGACAGGTTACACAGATGCAGATATGGCAAGAGATATAGATACGAGAAAGTCTACTTCAGGTTATATACTTACTTTTACATGGGGAGCTATGTCATGGCAATCCAGGTTGCCAAGGTGTATTGCTCTCTCCACCATAGAAGCAGAATATATTGCTACTACAGAGGTATGTAAAGAAATATTATGGATGAAAGAATTCTTACAAGAATTAGGCTGAAACAAGAAAATTATGTGGTGCATTGTGACAGCCAGAGTGCCATCCATTTGTGTAAGAACCCAATGTTTCATTCCAAGTCAAAGCATATAGATGTCAGATACCACTGGATTCAAAATGTATTTGAAGAGAAGCAGTTGCAGCTTTAGAAAATTCACACAGATGACAACAGAGCAGATATGTTGACAAAAACTTTACTAAAAGAAAGACAGGAGATATGCCGACAGTTGGTCGGCATGGCTTCACATTGAGGAGTCATGGGACAGCCTCCCTTATGGGCTGAAGGGGGAGGTTGTTGGGCTGGCCGCCCATAAATTCAGCCCATAGTGGGCTTGGGCAGCCCACAGCTCACCCCCTCTTAACCTAACCCTAATTAACATTAGGGGGAGTGTGGTGGCTACATTTTGGAGGCAGAAAAAGGCATAAATAGGGTAGCAACGTGGGAGAAGAAAACAAGGGATTCCAAAGAAAAAGAGGAAAACAAGGCAGAAAAGAAAGAGAAAGAAAGGGAAGAAAGGACAACGCAGAGAGGCTGTTCTCAATCATCTAGTAGTGTTCTCATCTCAGGTTAGATCAAATCTATAGTAGACTCTTGCTGTGATTACTTGGAGAGGTTTTAGATATTGTAGGCAGTGACGTGATCCTTGTATCCCAGTTATTCTCTTGTGATTGTTGCTAGGGTTTAGGGCAAGAGATTGAGATTTGTATATTCATTATTCTCATAGTGGATTATCTCTAGTTTGCCCCGTGGTTTATACCCTTCACATTGAAGGGGTTTTCCACGTATATCTTGGTGTTCTATTTGATTGTGGTTCCATTTAATTCCGCTGCGTATTATGGTCTTCTAGTATTTGTTCATATACAAAGGTTATTCCTGTTTATATCTCCATCACTCTTAGCCTCCTTCAATATATTAAGGAGCATAGGGAGAGTCACCTCAAGCTTATTTATATTAAAATTCATAATGAACTAAGAAAATGAATCTAGTAGGGACTAAAGCATATGATCCATGCATATATTATCTTTTAGGATCATTCTTAGACCTATGAGCTTGTCTATCTACTCAATCATCTTGAGGACATGGTTCTGAACCAAAGTCCCCTTAGTTATCTAAGTGTGGAAGAGACTCTTAGATATCTCATATCATTGAGTTCTTCCTTGTTTCTCAAACAATTTGTAGAGATGCTGGAGAATGGTTCCGACATCCTTTTTTTCATATTGTCTTTGTAATTCGGGAGTCATAGAGCCTAACATATAACATTGAGCAAGAGTGAAATCATCTATGTACCTCATATAATTAGTAATTTGATCCTCGTTTGCCCCTTCCTCGGGCGTAGGTATCACTGTGTCAAGGAAGTACATGATTTTCTCCACCGTGAGATTGATTCTCAGGTTGCGGAGTCAATCCATAAAATTTGGTCCAGTGAGGTAATTGACATCAAATTTGTCACGTAAGGGATTTGAAAGCGATATTTTTTAAAATTAAAGATGCAGCAAAAATAAATAACATGTAGATTTTACAAAAAGAAATAATCAAGATATGGACTTCTAGTCTACTCCTACTATTTTCGCATGAATCGTATAACTCTATCCTATATGTGAATCAGAGACCTCGACGGATCTCTAGTGGGGATTATGATTAAATCGACATCTTAGTATATCCTCGAGGGACTCAACCAATCATACTAAGCCCGAAAGAGTAGGTAACTCTTGCCAATCATTACTCTTTATGATTCCTATCATGTTTGGTCTCCGAACCATCATGGTCCCGAGGGACATTACCAACAATGATGTTCAGTTAAGCCATCAACATCAATATAAGATGAGTTTGATTTGATGATATGCCCTTAAGGGACTCGACCAAGCAAACCATATCTTTCGGTTACCACTCTATATCATAGACAAGATCTCGAATCGTAATATAGGTGAGCCTCGAGGGACTTAACCAACTCAACATATATTGGGAATCGATTTCTTCTTATAACGATGGAAGGCCACGTGGGTCAACCTAATTACCTCACATTCACCGACTTAATATTATCGAGAGAGTGAATTTTGATTAGATCTCCTATTATGGCATATCACACATATACATATTTAATATATATCAATATCGTATGCAAATATATATATATATTTAGTAGGTGTACAGTTAATCACATATCACATAAGCAATTACACTAGATGATCATGGACTACAATCTAATGTGATTAAGCTTGAGCCAATGGGCCTAATCACTCACATCATGATCTATGTATGCATCGATATATCTTCATGCCCTATAATAGTCCATCTCATCGTCATCGGTCCCGTCATCATCTCGATGGATCTCCATGCATCGTGATCGTTCATCTCGACCTTGTGGGTCCCGCTATTATCTCCACACTCCCACAGTGCCTCCTCGTGTAATTACAACATAATCACAGGCATGCATGCCCGATAGTAAATGAGAAAAATTAGAGTCTTGCAAGCTTCAATAATAATAATAATAATCATATTACATGTATATACACATCACACGGTCTATGATCATCCATCCACATCACACATCACATGTACACTTCACTATATAGAACACTACTAGATAATAATAATTAATTAAACTATTTAATTAATATATGTAGTATTTTAGAAACCCTACCATAGGGTGCCCCACATGGTAGGTAGTCCCTTATGCGGCTAGGAAACTCTAGCCACTAGGGACTCCCGTACGGCTAGGAATCCTGGGCTATAAGGCTACCTTGTATGGCCAGGAAACTCTAGCAACTAAGGAGTCTTCTACAGCCAGGAAACCTGGGCTACAGTGTAGCCATGTGCGGTCAGGAAACATGGTTGCTAGCTTGCCCCATGCGGCCAGGAATCCTAGTTGCTTGCTTGCCCCATGTGGCCAGGAATCTTGGCCGCTAGGATCTCCTAGGCTAGGAAACCCTAGTTGCTAGAGGTGCCCCTTGCAACTAGGAGTCTCAGGCTATAAGGGCTTTATCTTACTTAGGTCAAGAGTGGCATGGTTGGTCTCGGTCTGCTGTAGGTGACCAGGCTGAGAGCTCCCTTGAGAGCCCGTGGCCAAGGCTGCAAGTAGCTTTTGGCCAACTTATAGCGTAGCAACAGTTGCTATCTTTTTCTACCTTTTTGTTTCAACTATTTTGGCATCAATATACCTTCCTTAAACACCTCTCAACAGTGAGAAAAAGAGTGCAGTCAAGATTTCAAAATTATGACAAAAATTAAAGCAATCACGCAAAAATAATTCTACGTAAATCAACACAACACACATAGTGTAAAAGCCAATCATTCTTATGAACAACCTAGCTCTGATACCACTATTGGAAATCTGAGGTAGCATCACATGCATAGTGAAAGAATAGAAAATAAAATCTTAAAATTTCTAGTAGAAAAGGTTTTATTATCGTGCGAAGATTAGTGTGTAAAAATCGTAAAACTAAAAAACTATGCGAATATGAAATATATGTTACCTAGGAAGATTGTATATCTCTAAAATCCTATAAATCTATAGGAGAGGATGAAAGAGATCAACTATCCTCATCTCTAGCGGTGATCTACATGATAGGGGCTATGAAGGTGCTCCTCATATCACTGCATAATCCTCCTTTTCACGCGCACCACATAATCAAGAAGGGGCCATGGCTCAAGACGAAAGGGAGAGAGGAGTATAGAAGGTGATAACTAAAAATGGTCTAGCTTATGACTATTTGGTTCCCTCCTATTTATAAAGGCTCCTTATCAACTTAACCCTAATGGATCTTACCCTATTGAGTATTGAATTTTCATCCAACTATCCAAGCCTCTTGGATTAGTGGATCTCTACCCAATAATCTCTCATTGGCTCTTATTAGATCTTATCCACAAGATCCAATAATTCAAGGGCTTATTGGATACCCAATAAAATAGGGGCTCCAATGGATATCTCATATTCGAACCTCTACTCGTCGTAATACTTATTATATATGTGTGACCCTCTAGGCTTAATATCGAGTTGGCCATGAGTTATATTTGTTAAAACTCCTTCTAACATAATAAATTATTATCTCTATAATAATTCACTTGACTTATCGACTACGGACGTACTAGGCCACTTCGCCGTAGTCCTCAGACATTATAAGAAAATATAATCCATTAGACCTATCTATCCTCAGACAATATATCTATAGTCCCTCATCTATTTAATATCTCAAAGATCGTATACCAGGAATGGTGTTGTCAAACCCATATAGAATCTGCTTGAGGCTTGCTCTAATTGGATTATCTAGAACTCTTTCTCTCTTAATCCGAATGACTCTAGCTAGGGATTTGCTTAAGCAAAAACACATAAGATATTTCTCTTATAATACTAAGTGCGGATGATCCTCTATTGACACTCAATTGCTCTCGTAAGCTTGGTTACCACTCTCGATGACCGATTGTGCTAGATCTGAAACTTCTAGACCTATGAGTATAGTATCAAAGAGTGGAGTACTTATATAAGATATCCTTGGTGTCTCAAATCTAAGGACCAAATACATTATTGGGATGACAAGATCGCTGTCTGACAATGAGATATTATCAACCATCCAATATTCTATGAACATATCGATCAGTGAATTTATTCTCTAATGAACACTTGTACTGTACCTCTAGTGTCCTTAGACGAGTGACTATGAGACCAGCCACCTCTATCATATGGACAAGTATACAATGCATCGGTCTGTCCGATTATCTCGATGTCACTCTCAAGTAACATATGATCGAGATGATTTAGGGTCTGTGTTTAAAGATGAATTAGTCTCATTTTTGTGATATCATCACGATCCGATTCCTATTACACAGATCCAAGGACATCACAATATATATCCAAATAATATATAATATGATAAAATATCAATAATAATAATAATAATAAGCAAAGAGATTATCATAGTATATCATAGGTGTCATCACTCACGTGATTGGCTTGTAGGGCACCTATAACTAAGAGTCAAATCCACCACTTCAATACGATCAAACCCCTTGGCAAATCCAACTTACTGCTTCAACGGAATCAAAACCCTTAGTAGGTTGGTCATTAGCAGGTCTAACCTACTGCTTCAACATAGTCAAACGTCTTGACAAATCTAGTCTCCCGCTTTAATGCGGTTGAGACGAACCTCCAGATGGGTCCGAACCCCCGCTTCAACGCAGTTGAGTCTAACCCTGGATGGGCCTAGTCCTCTACCTCGATGTGGCTAAGCTTAGTTCCCCAAGGGCTGCAACTAGGTCGAGCCTACGTGCTCCCTTGTTATGCACATCAATATGAAGATCCGAGGGTTGTACCTAAGCTAAGCCTACTATGCATTCGGCATGAAGACCTAAGGCCTACACCTCGGATGAGTAATAGTTAAAAAAGACTCGCTCCCGAGCCATACGCCTTAACATGAAGCCCCAAGGGCTACATCTCGATCAAGCCTATGCTCTCTCGAGCCATGCACCTCGGCATGAAGACCCGAGGCTTTTACCTAGATCGAGCCCACATGCTCCTTAACTGTGCGCTCGACATAAAGATTTGAGGTCTATACCTCGGCTGACCTAATATATTTTTTTGACAAGTAAAGAAGCCATCAAGAGAAAAACATAAAAGATGCACCTCGAAACCCCCTACAAGAAATATGAGATATGTCTCTATGGTAGGGAGAAAATGATAGAGGATATTTTAGTACTAACTAGTTGGTAGCCACCTTAGATCACACGTGTCACCACTCCAGTCGAAGTCATACACACATCTCAAAGCAGTATGAAATGACATAGCCCGACTCAGAAATGGTTGCATTCCGAAGCGATGCCACTAGGCTCAGAAGCGATGCAAAGCAGAATCCATGCTCCTCGAAATCACATGAAGCAGCACCCGAAAGTGGGGGGACAGCCTCGCACAACACAAGATTAGAACAGTCACACCAGAATAGACCAAATGCTCATCTGAAATATCGATGGATGCTAATAACCTATAGATGGTTGATCCCTAGAGAGGTGTAAAAACTACCCCAGAGTAGACACCAGGGGGGCTCTCTATATACTAACTTAGTCATACAACTTACACTACTGTCTTCTCCTTTTAGCTAATTAAAGCATCGGAGGGGCTGCGTTGGACAACCCCCAGCATTGGCCTATCATGCAGGATTGCTGGCCACCTAAAGACACTCAGATGATCCCGCCCTCAGGGAGGAACCTTGCAACCAGGAAGATCTCAGTCTACCTACCCGGCCATCTCAAACCAGGTCATCATTAACAAAATGATTTTCGATCAAACAGTATGTGATCTCACCTCATAAAGTCTCCTATATTAGTTAAGAAAAGACACTTGTATGAGTCTGCAACTTTCACAATGGATCAATCTGACCGACTCATCAGTTGACAGTACCTATAACACCATTATAAATTAATTTAAATCTTTTTATATTTTTCACGTGGGATTAGATTGAGATGTCACAATTATCCTCACTTTAATGATATTGAACCAATATTGTGATATGTCACTAATCTTACCAATAAGGATTTGACGTTGTCGTTCGTGGCATGGTGGTCCAAAATATATTAGCACATGTCCAGACACAAACTATCAATATAATAAGAATCACTTCAGTTGGTGATTCTTTCAAGAAATGTTGCTTTTGATTTGGAGCATTAATTCATCTGATCGAGAACTCCAAATGGATCAATGCAATCCTTTCTCTCTCTTTTCTGAAATGGGATGCAGATTAGATTTCTTGGGATCACATAGCTGCATTCTACCGGGATTTAGGCAGGCGAGGGCAAAGTTTACCGACGTCCAAAGAATGACTCATTAATTTGATGGGGATTTAAAATAATAGATTAATCGTCGTCATGAGATAGCATACTGTTCACAATTTTTCCCACAAAAGGTTCGAAATCTTAGCTTAATTTTTCTAAAATGTAGGCTCATTATGGATGTTGTTATTAGTGCGTGGGGTATAAAATCCTTATCCATATCTCCTTCATGCTCATATAGGGTTTCTTGTTGCTTACTTCTCTTGATTACTTGGAGGCATTAAGTTGAGTCAAAGATATAGTGCGCCCGCCATGAAAACACAAGAAACCACCAAACGTGAAAAGAATGGTGCAAAAGATATCCGTTGTCGATTAACTGATCGATCTCCAATTGGATTCATCAGCATTGCGTGCAACAAAGACACGCTAATCAACTACTTCCAATAACAACGGTGGAGAACATATTCTACGGTGTGCTAATTGACCACACCATTTTTTAGTGCTCTTCGGTAGATCACTACTCCATTCTTCGCATGCGTATGGAAAACATGATCGATCCACATGTATTATTGATTCGCTCACTAGCCACATATAACAATATCATTGAGCTCAGTGCGTCAATTTGTAGTAAGAAACCATAAACCTAAACCTAAGAGAACCAAGTTCCAAATAAGATCAAGTTTGATGCTCCAAAGGAGACGAACAGTGACACTTTTACTGTTCGTCACAAAGCTTCTGATACATTTGCCTCCAATTTAAGGTAGTGGAGCGGATCTCTAATATCTTCATCCTTAGCTTGGTATTGTGAGACTTTAAGCTATTAAAAATATTCATGTGTACGAGATAAAAGAAAATGAATTAAAAGAATAATCTCGTTTGACTAAAAATTAAAAAAATAATTTTAAATATGACTTATAATATAGAATTGTAAAGTTTTGAATTGAATCAATATCCGATCTGATATATATTAACATTCACCAATTTAACTCTAGACTCATAACCATTTATATCTGATAGGGTGTGTGAGTTAGAATATTTTTCTGAAAAATGACTAAGCTAATATAAGTTTAATTACCAAAGTCAGTTGCATCGAATAAATACAGAGTATTATAAAATATATGAATGAAGTTTCAACCTTAAGAATAAGGAAAGGATAATCAGCCTCTCTCTCTCTCTCTCTCTCTCTCTCTCTCTCTCTCTCTCTCTCTCTCTCTATATATATATATATATATATATATATATATATATAGTGAAACATTGAAAGAACTTTTCCTAGCTGAGTGGGCATGTCGGCAGATGAGGTTAAGATACAGTCAACGATAGCCTGCATGTAGATGCTCGGTTCAAAGGTGTCGATAGCAGACATGAGTGCTCATCCGTTTGACTTGGATGAGCTACCGCTGTCAGGCTCTACAGCTTCTGGTGGTCATCATCATGGATCTCTCCAACCAAATAGAGGCACTGCTAATTCACACTGTTTTAGTAGGTGAAAGTGGAGAATCCACTCGCAAGCGTCTGTGGCATGAGAATTCTGTCACAGATATATATCTCTTCTCCCCTCTGTAGACCTCAAAAGTGACTGCCACCACTGCCATTGCTTAACCTTCCAATGCTTCAATCGATCATCTTACTTTCGATCCCTTCATATGATTATATTATGCCTGCGTGCGCTTTCATAGATTGCCGAGATACGATATGTGTGCCCCACGACGAACACCATCGTCTTCCTTTTCCTTTATTATTTCGAAGGAATACATGCCGGAGAGAGCATCCATCGGAAATAGAATCAGCATAATGTGAAGTGGGACTGAAACAAATGTCAGCCCAGCGACCGAGATGCTGAGGCGCAGACACAACGTGCCGTGGAAGCTTCGGTGACGCAAGACGCACGCGAGATGGGTTTCGTCAGTCGGCGCTTCGTAGTAGAGGCCTACGTAGTGCGCCACTGCGGCACCAACAGTCGAACACCCTGCGAACGCAGGCAAATGGCCACGAGATGCGTTTCGTCAGCGGCGCTTCGTAGTAGAGGCCTACGTAGTGCGCCACTGCGGCACCAACAGTCGAACACACTGCGAACACAAGCAAATGGCCACGAGATGGGTTTCGTCAGCAGCGCTTCGTAGTAGAGGCCTACGTAGTGCGCCAGTGTGGCACCAACAGTCGAACACACTGCTAACACAAGCAAATGGCCATTTCGAAGATTTTCCATTGAAGAGCTTCACACTCACGGTGGTGTTCGACGTATTTCCTCGAAACCTAACTAAATTTCTTCTTGCTTATTATGGAGTGTTAGGTCCAGTCCATACGGCGATTTGAACAATTGGATTTTTGAGTTTAAATTAATAAATAAAAAAAAAGCGAACGCGAAATAATGCAGCGAGCACGCACAGCGAGCAGTGGGGACGCAGAGAGAGAAAAGAGAGAAGAAAAATTATGATATTGAGTTATTTTTGCTTGACGATCAGCGGTCAAACGTTATCAGCTTTGACTCAAAGTTTATACGGAGAATCCTTGCAACAAGCTCTATAATCTTAATGGTGTTGATTTACAGTTTATCCTCTCTGAAGTACTTTCCTGCTATATTCATTTTGTGAAACCAAAAATTCTCTTAGATCGATATATGTCATATGATATGCTATTCTTGAACCAAGATATATAATCTTGATGTTCTTGTGATCCTCTTGCTAATTTAGAGAAGATTTATTGTAAATCTATTATTATTATTATTGATAGTGGAAGTTTGAGGTGGACTATGGTCCTATAGTTTTTCTCGCATTGGGTTTTTCATTGTAAAAATTTGATTTCACTATGTAATTGATTTATTGCTCTATTATTTATGTTGTTCTGATTAATATTTATATTTTGATATCAAATTGGTATTTTGATAAGGAATCTATTTTAATACATAAAAATAAAAAAAAATTCCATTTCAACGTGTTTTTTCCGAAGAACTTTCTACTGAGTTGGAGTACCCCTTAGATCTGAGTGTTGAAGAGTTCCATTTGGAGCGAGAGGTCCGACTGCTCGTGGAATCCTCAGATCCTATGACTCCCTCGAGCATTGTATCATCTTGGGATGGTGATAGAAACCTAATCGATTCCGTCCATCTCCTTGACTTTATCTAGTAGGCGAATCAACCCATCACATACAAAGAAACAATAGGCTAATATGCCTAATCTAATCCAAAATCCAATGATTCCATAAGGAAATTAATTTGTTTACTCCAAACGGATTAACCTCTTGACTTTTTTTTTGAGAGGAGTTCTTTTCCAAAAGATGGATTTTAGTCTACTTTTTGAGTGGTTCCATAAGGAGTACCAAAAGGAGTTGACTTCGATAAATCCAAGCTACGGGTTGATAGGAGATAGGCCTTAACCATTGGGTTGGTACATTGCACCTAATCTTTATCTCGAGTTGGAATTTGTAGTGTCGAGTTGATTAATGTGCCACTATGCCTAGTGGCAATGTTTATCAACTCAACTCCAAAGAGACAAATCTTTGCTTTAGATATTTGCATGTTGATCTGTATACATATATACACACATATTTTAGTGTTTATCCTTCTAAATTTAATTTCATACATTATATATATATATATATATATATATATATATATATATATATATATATATATATATATATATATATATATATATATATATCCTGATGATTAATCTTTGTCACTATTAGTTGAAACTCTGATTAATGTTGATAACTTTTAAAATAGTATTTTATGTTTTAGATTATTTTTACTCTATATACTTGTTGCATGTTGGTCTGATAGAAAATGACAAAATAAGCTGATGGAATTTGTCACATCATCCTAAATGGCAATATAAAATATTTTTTAATTAGAAATGTAAATATGGATCCCATTAGCTATCTCTATGTTTTTCTCTCTCCACTCTTTATTTTTTACTCTGCATGATTTCTACCTGAGAATATTTTTAGTATCACCCTCGTAGCGAGGGCTAACAATCACCTTGGAATCAACATGGTATCTCAAAACAATGTAATGTATGCATGCGTTATGACCTCGAGGCAATGTAGTAGACTCGGAAGCGACACACAACTATAACAGTGTCGCTTGGGATCGTACAAAGGCATCTCCGCATGGGGCGAAATCAAAATCGAGCTATGCCGTCCAAAGCAAATGACTCGATCGTTTGGAGTGTCGACGGTCATTAACAATCTATGTACGATTGACTTCTAAGGAGAGGTATAAATGTTGACCTTCTGGCCAACACCAAGAAGGGGAAAGTAGGTAATAGCCTCTATACTCTCTACTCTCTCATTTACATAGCTCATATTGTTATCTTCCTCCATTTTTCATTGACTTAAGCATCAAAGGGGTCGAGTCAAGTAGCCCCTAGTATTATGTAGAACCACCGATGTCTAAAAGATGACCATGTTGCTTGAAGGCAACCTCATGGCTTGACGATCACCCGTCCACCTGAAGATGACTCCACAACAAGGAAAATCCCTATTCCTCTACCCGACTTCTCCATTTCCAAGCCAGGGCACCTCTGGTGAACCATCTCGCTAGTAGGCCTCTCGGGTCAACTCATTACTTGATGGTATTCATGACTTGTCATTTTGATGCTAGAAGAAGGGCTGAATATCCAAGAATATTCGTCTACCACTCTTCCCAAAAATGCTTGAGCAAAAAGGCGTTACCCGTGGTCCCAAGCCCCCTGGAGCAGAGAAGTCGCGTACCCTATTTCAATATAATGACACCTTCGCTTTGGCCCAGACATCGAGGCCCTATTGGTGCCTTCTCAATGCTCTAGGGTAGGCTTTCCCCCTAGGGCCGGAGACAAACCCTTTTGCTCATCTCGTTAGAAGCATTTCTAAGCCTCACTCAGTAAGTTCATACTCTTACCGTCGTGATGCAAACCATCACCTTGTTGTGAAATATCAGGGAGCATTACATGCATAGCGAAAAATTAAAATAAAAACTCGTTTCCCAAACAAAAGGATCAGATTGCCAAGAGATGACCAGAAGTTTAAAATTTAAAATGATAAAACCTCATCGAGGAGTGAGACATTCTCACCTAGGGAAACTCGTGTATCCCCTAAAATATAGATCTTGGTTCGCTTGGATGAAGAAGCTCTCGTGAACTCCTCCCTAGCGGATGTCTACACTATGGATGGCAGCAGCAACACATCTCCTCACGACAGACTCTCTCTTCGTGATGGTGCTTAACCAAGTAGCAACGCGATAGCGACACTAAACAAGGAATGTTGATTTATGATCTAATCAATATGTTGAGAAAAGTGATACAAAACTAACTAGGATCATGAAAGGGCAAAATAATTAGAGAATTAGATGTTGGGCCAAAGTCAAAGATCAGGCATCGGGCCGGAAGAATTAGACAATATGCTGTGAATGGTGGATCGGGCGTTATGCCAAAGGTTTGAACGATGTGCTGAATGCTCGCCGGGAGTTTGTCGGGAGTTCGCCGGAAGTTCACTGGAAGTTTGGATGTAAAATTGACATGCCGGACAACTGAGATTTGCTTGGGGAGTAATTATTGTAGTTAGGTGTCAATTTGAGTTAGTTTGGGGAGTAACCCTAGTGACTCAATTATGGGCTAACTGAGCCTTAGTTAGGGCTATTTTGGGCCAAGCGAAAAACTCATTCAGTGACCCTTAGCTGGCCTAGGCGGTGGCACCACAAGGACTAGTGGTGGCACTACTTGAGGCTCGGACTCCAAGGTACTATTTGGGTGATGGTACCGTCCAAACTAGGCGATGGTACCACTAGCAATCAATGCTGTCAAGCGATGGTACCACATGACAAGTAGTGGTACCGCTAGAGCCCAGTTTTCAAGGCTCTGTCAAGCGGTTGTACCGCTCAGACTAGCGGTAGTACCGCTGGAGCAGGGTTGTTTGGCGGTGGTACCACCAGTACTTCGAAAACCAAGGATGAGATACTTTTTTGCCTCTATTTTTGAAGTCATTGGGGCCTATAAATACTCCACTATTTTCTATATGAAAGAGCATAAAAAGTGAACAAAAGTCTTGAGATTTTGAGTTGTAAAAATCTTGAAAAAGTGCTAAGTGTCCTCCTCCTCCTTCTTTAGATTTGTGATAATTCTAAGAGAGGTGTGAGGTTTGTAAAGGTTGTCTCCTAAACCTGTGAAAAGAAGAAAGAGTTGTAAGAGGGTAGTTGATTTTCGCCTATTGAAGAAAGACTGTTAGTGAATGCCGGTGGCCTCGATGGAGGAGGAATCTATTAAATCTCAGATTTTGATGATGAAATCAATTGATGAGTTTGCGATCTAATCTGCATTTTGAGTGACACAGGACTAGCTTCGATCAAGGAGAGGCAAACTAATTGAAGCTGGATGAATCGGACATTGGGTCAGAGTTGAACATATTAGGAGATTGGACGTTGAGCTGGAGGACCGGTCGATGTGCGGGCAGAAGGACTTCATGTTGTGAGTTCGAGCATCGGGCCGAAGGATCGGACATTGCGCCAAGGATATCAAAAGTTGTGAGAGTCAACATGTCAATTGAGCAATACACCGAAGAAGAAGATGATGCGTCGAAGGATCGGACAAAGCGCCGGAAGAACCGATGAAATGCCGGACAACATATGATTCGTGCTTTGTAATAATTTATCTAGATCAAGTTAGTTTAGGTCTTATTGAGTCAATATTGGGGTGAAACAATGTCAACTCAATTAGGGGCTAGTTGGACTTGAATCAGGGCTGAATTAGGCCTATTGCTTGGCCCATTCAGTATCTTATAGCAAGGTCTGGTAGTGGTACCACCTAGACTAGGCGATGGTACCACTCAGACATAATCTCCTAGACTGTGTCAAGCGGTGGTACCACCTACACACAGTCTTCTAGACTATGTCAAGTAGCAGTACGCGCTAGTATTAGACTGACAGGTGGTGGTACCGCCCAATACTAGTGGTGGTACCGCTAGTACCCCAAAACATGGGAATTTGAATTTTGGCTCTCAATTTTGAAGCCATTTGGGATCTATAAATACCCCATAAATTTCTGCTTGGAATATACATGAAAATAGAGTAAAAACTCTGTGATTTAAAGGTTGTAAACTCCTTTAAGCATAGAGTCCCTCCTCTAAGAGCTTAGTGATAGTCCTAAGGAAGGTGTGTGAGGGAACACTTGTAAAAGAGGGGTGTAAAGGTTCTCTCCCAAACCTGTGAAAAAGAGAAAGAGTGTAAGAGTAGTTGATCTTCACCCATTAGAAAAAAGATCGATAGTGGAAGCTGGTGGGCTCCAATGAAGAGGAATCGGGAGTGGACATAGGTCATGACGACCGAACCACTATAAATTCGGTGTACTCGGTTTGCATTTCTATTCTGCTTTTCATTCTCATATTGCGAACTGATTTACTTGCTTACTACTTTCACTATGCTTACAAACGCACTTTCAAGTTAAACTCATCTTTCCAATACGAGCTTTATCGAATGATATTTTCTAGCGCCGACTCCGTCCTAACAGTTGGTATCAGAGTCACGTTTCTCTCTATTTGGTTTAACACTCAAGAGAGATATTTTTTTCAACTTTCAAGAGAGTTTTTTTTATCATTTGTCCTTCTATGTTCAATGGACGGACTACACATATTGAAAAACTCGAATGAGAATTTTCTTATTTTCTATGGATTTTAATTTATGGAATGTTATTGAACTTGGATTTTAAAAATCTTTTAAACTAATGAACAAATGGAATGATTTAGAGAAGAAGATTTTTTCTTTGAATTCTAGAGCTATGAATACTCTATTTTGTGCTTTGGATAAAAATGAGTTTAATCATATTTTAACTTGTGAAACTGCACATGACATTTAGCACACTCTTGAAGTCACACATGAAGGCATAAATAGGGTTAAAGATTCTAAAGTTAATCTTTTGATGCATAGTTTTGAATTATTTCGAATGGAACCAAGCAAAACTATTGGAGACATGTACACCCATTTTACGGATGTCGTCAATGGTTTAAAAGTACTTGATAAAAGCTTTTCTAACCTTGAACTTGTAAATAAAATACTAAGATCTCTTCCAAAAAATTAGGATCCAAAAGTAACGACAGTACAATAAGTGAAGGACCTAAATAAATTTTCACTTGAAAAACTTAATGGGTCTTTAGTGACTTGTGAAATGACTTGTATTGAATATGATCAACATGAGAACTACCTTCCAAAGAACAAAAAGGATTTGACACTTTGAACAATAGAAAACCACTCAAGTGAAAGCTCAAATGATGATGACATAGAACTTTTAACAAAAAAAATTTAAAAAGTTCATGAAAAATACTAATTCTAAAAATGAACTTAAAAATGACACAATAACTTTCTATAAATTGAAGAAGCTGTCAAAGAATAATAAAGCATTCAAGGTGACATAGGACGAATCGAGTACATGAGGAGCAAACCATCAAAGGCAAGGTGGCAAACTATGCCTTAATGGCTTTCAACGACAAGGTAAATGACTCAATCGAATCTCATTTATCTTATAATGAATTGTTTGATGCTTTTCATGATTTATTTGATGAATGTAAGTTAGTTGTTAAAAATATAAGTTGTTAAAAAAGGATCATGCTTCTCTTGCTAGTGAATTTAAAAATTTTAAAAATGAGCATGATAATTGTATGTAAACTCCTTGCACTAAGTGTGAAGAGTTAAACTCACTTAAAAATAAAAATTTATTTTTCTAACAAATATTAGATAAATTTAAAATTGGTAGCAAATCTTTAAACATGATTCTTGCCAATAAGAGTCATTTTCGTAGAAAAGAAGGAATCGATTTTGTAAGTAACACTCAACAAAAGCCAACCATTTTTGTTAAAGGACCCACATTACATATTTTTCTTAAAAGTAAATATAATTTTTGTAGTAGACAGTATCATTTTGCATATAATATCCATTTAAAAAGTATGGCTCACATAAATTGGTTTGGGTTCCTAAAGGAACCGTGAATGTCTTAATGCCAAAAATTAAAATAGATAGATCCAACCATGAGGGACTCAAAGCTAAATGGGTACCTAGAATAAACCCATCCTTCTTGTAGAAATATCTACAATCGAAAGCTAGGAGCAAAAATCTTGATAGTGGATACTCAACGCTTATGACCGGAGATCCAAAATACTTCATAAAGCTCACTAGCCAAAACAACAAAAGGAAAGATTACTAGAATTAGAATTATTGGTAAAAAAAATGATGATTTAAAGTAATGATGGTTTGAAATCATGCTTGATGATTTAATGATTTAATTATGCATGATGATTTGAGATAATGATGAATTTTATGATTTATGGTTTATTAATTTTGATGATTTCTATGATGAAATTTATTTATTTTTTATTTTAAACTATGATGCATGTTTTTATTTAGCGTAAAAGACTTGGACATGCTTGTATGAAATCAAATCAATTAAATTGAAACTAAAAATGGATTTCATTTTGAAAATTTCTCTATCCCAACCTTATCAATTTTTCAATAAGAAATTGATCAATCTATTTATCTCATTTTGAATCAATTGAAAGTGATTTTGATGATTTGACGATTTGAATTTGGATGAGTTTTATCTTATCATGATCTTGAATTCTTATAATTATAACTTGAGATTTTTATGAATCAAGATTGTTTACTATGATTCTTCTTTTCGCTATTTGACTTGTCCAAATATACCATGATATGTCACTTCACTTCTTGATGTTTACAATTTTTTTTTTTGTACAGCTCCTTTATATCTATGGTTGCATACCTTTTGTTATGATTTGAAAATTGATGTAAAAGGAAAAGAATTACCACAATGTATTCTTCTCTTCTATTTGATAATGACAAAGAGGGAGTAAAACTTGCTAGCTTGCTAATCTAAAAAAAGAAAGCAAAGATTGCAAACTTGCACATCACAAACAGAGGCAAGAATTGCTAGCTTGCAATCTCAAGAGAGGCAAGAATTGCAACAGAGGCAAGAATTGCTAGCTTGCAATCTCAAGAGAAGCAAAAGTGCAATCTTGCACATCTCAAGAAGCAAAGAATTGTTAACTTGCACATCTCAAAATACTTGCTAGCTTGTATGTTCTAAAATAATGTAAAACTTGCTAATTTACTAGCTTGCATTATGTTTCAAAAACTTGCTAGTTGCACTTCTCTTTGTTGATGACAAAGGGGGAGAAGTTATTATGATGATATGAAAATATACATCAAATACTCATGATATTATGATGATGCATATAATGAAAAGTTATGATGATTATACATGGTAGGATATAATGTACTTTGATATTTTGATACCATGATGATTTAAAATATTTATGATTTGGAATAATGCATGCAATGATTTGATTAATTGGTTCTTTCAATATTCATAATGTATGCAATGATGAAATATTCATGATACTCTAAATTCAAAGTTTCTATCAATATAACATATTGATAGGGGAGTTTAGTTTAAAGTTCATCATCAATTGATTGTCATCATAAAAAAGAGAGAGATTATTGAATCTTAGATTTTGATGATAAAATCAATTGATGAGTTTGTGATCTAATATGCGTTTTGAGTGACACAAGAGTAGCTTCGATCAAGGAGACGCAAATTGATTGAAGCAGAATGAATTGGATGTTGGGTTGGAGTTGAATATGTCAGGAGATTGGACATCGGGTTGAAGGATTGGTTGACGTGCCGATAGAAGGTCTTCATGCCATAAGTTTGGGTATTAGGCTGAAGGATCAGACATTGTGCTAAGGAGATCATAAGTTATGGGAGTCAACATACCGATTGAGAAATACTTCGAAGGAGAGGATAATGCATCGAAGGATCAGACAAAGTGCCGGAAGAACCAATGACATGTCGAACAACATATAATTCATGCTTTGTAATAATTTATCTATATCGAGTTAGTTTAGGTCTAATTGAGTCGATATTGGGGTGAAATAATGTCAACTCAATTAGGTGCCAATTGGACCTGAATCAGGGCTAATTTGGGCCTATTGTTTAGCCCATTCAGTGTCCTGTAGTAGGGGTTTGGTGATGGTATTGTTGAATCTCATATTTTAATTATGAAATCAATTAATGAGTTTTTGAGTGATGCAGGACTAGCTTCGATCAAGGAGAGGTAAATTGATTAAAGCAAGGATAATCATATTGGGCCAGAGTGAACATGCCAGAAGATTGGACATTGGGCTAGAGGATCCGTCGACGTGTCGGCAGAAGACTCATGTCATGAATTCGGGCATCGGGCCGAAGGAGCAGACATTGCGCCAAGGAGATCGAAGTTGCAGAGGTCAATATGTCGATTAGGCAAAAGGCTACAAAATAGGATGATGTACCGAAGGATCAGATGAGTGCCGGATGAACCAATGACATGATGGACAAAGGATTCATGCTTTGTAATCATATATCTAAGATCGAAGTAGTTTAGGGGGTTAATTGAGTTAGCTTTTGGTGTAATCATGCTAACTCAATTAGGGGCCAATTAGGCCTTAATTGGGACTGATTTGGGATCATTGGGAGGCTCATTCAGTGACCCAAAAGTTAGGTCAAGCGGTGGCATCGCTAGAACAGGCGATTCCACTACTTGTGAGTTGGAAAACTCAAAAAATCCGATCTCCGAGGCTGTCAAGCGGTAGTACCGCCAGACTGGGTGATGGTACCGCCTAGTGTCAAGCTACAAGTGGTGGTACCGCCCAATGCAAGTGGTGGTACCGCCCAGTGCAAGCGGTGGTATCACCCATACCCCGAAATCTTAGAGATTTAAACTTTGAGCTCCAAATTTGAATCTATTTGGGGCCTATAAATACCCCACTCTTTCCTGCTTAGAATGGACAAGAATTGGGTAGAAAGGGGCAAAGAATCCTTGATGAAAAAGAGTTGAAAAAGCTTGAAAAGTGTTGAGTGTTCTGCTCCACCTCTTAGAGTTTAGAGTTCATTCTAAGAGGTGTGAAACTTGTAAAAGTTCTCTCCTAAGCCTATCAAAAGGAGAATAGAGTTGTAAGAAGGTGATTGGACTTCGTCTATTGAAAGAAGACCATTAGTGGATGCCAGTGGCCTCAACGGAAGAGGAATCGGTGGAGTGGATGTAGGTCACGACGATCGAACCACTATAACTCAGTTTGCATTTACTTCTTGCAATTTACATTTACTGCAAACTGCTATTCTTTACTTGCTTTACATCCACTACACTCTTTCGTATGCTTTCAAGTTAACATCTTCCGAAATGGGTTTAATTGCAATGAGATTTTGAACTGACATAATTTTTGCTACTGCACTAATTCACCCCCACCCCCACCCCCCCCCCCCCCTCTTAATGCCGCTCTTGATCCTAATAGTTGGTATCAGAGCTACATTTTTCTTATTTGGTTTAACACCCAACGAGAAATGACTCTTTTCGGCCTTCAAGAGGGTCACTCTCTTATTCGTCCTCCCATATTCAATGGGACATACTACACATATTGGAAAACTCGAATGAGAGTTTTTTTGCTTTCGTTGAATCTCGATTTATTGAATATAATCAAATTTGATTTTTAAAAGTCTTCTTTTCCAATAAACGATTAGAATGAGTTGGAGAAGAAGACTTTCTCTTCAAATGTAAAGGATATGAATGTCTTATTTTGCGCCTTAGACAAAAATGAATTAAATTGGGTTTCTACTTGCAAAACGACTTTCGATATTTGGCACACTCTTGAAATCACACACGAAGGCACTAGTAGAGTTAAAAATTCAAAGATTAATATTTTGATGAATGATTTTGAGTTATTTCGAATGGAACCAAGCGAGACTATTGGAAACATGTACACCCGTTTTACGGATATCGTCAATAGCCTAAAAGCTCTTGGTAAAAGTTTTTCGAACCTTGAACTTGTGAACAAAATTTTATGATCTCTTTCTAAAAATTGGGATTCTAAAGTAACAGCCATTCAAGAGACCAAGGATTTAAACAAATTTTCTCTCGAAGAACTTATTGGGTCACTAATGACCTATGAGATGACTTACAACGCTCATGAAGAGCTTGAGAACTACCTTTTAAAAAAATGGAAGGATTTTGCACTTAGAACATTAGAAGACCAATCGAGCAAAAGCTCAAGTAATGATGAACTTGAATTTCTCACAATAAAGCTTAAAAAAAATTTAAAATAAGAATCAAAGAATAAAAATAAACTTAAAAAGAATGTAACTACTTGCTATGAACGTAAGAAGAAGGAAGTACCTTGCGATGAATCGAGCTCATCCAATGACGAAGAGGAAACCGATGAAGATGAAACGACGAACTTTGCTTTGATGACTCTCGACAATGAGGTAAATAACTCAAACGAAACTCTTTTGCTTTATTTCGAAATTACATGATGCATTTCATGAGTTATTCTTAAATTAGTTTAAAAAAATTATTTATAATTTTTTTAGTTGCATGATAAAAATAAAAAAAATTAGGAATCATGCTTATCCTTCTAGTAATTTTGAAAATGATCATAAAAATTACATGCTTTATGATAAAGGAACAAAATGTTAGACTTAAATCTAATGCTTAAGATAAATCCTACTTATGTTTTTAAAACATTAATGTATATCTTAATGATTTTCATATTGCATTTCGATTTCATTTAAAAATGATTTATGATTAATGAAATCATACTTAATAATTTAATGATGCATAATGATGATTTGAAATCATGTTTAATGGTTTTATCTTTTAAAATTATGCATAATAATTGTTATGATTTATGAATTATCAATCTTTGCTGTAATGAAAGTTCTTTTTCAGTTTTAAACATTGATGCATGTTTGGCATACTTCTATGAAATAAATCACATGAATTGAAATAACTAAAAAGAGAAAAATATTTTTCTTAAATTTTTTTTTCTCTATCTTATCGATTTTTTCACTAAGAAATTGAAAAAGTTAGTTATGTCATTTTGAATCTCTTGAAAGTAATTTTGATGATTTGACGATTTGAATTTGAATGAGCTTTATCTTGATTTTTCAAGATTTATAACTTGAGATTTCTTATGCATGAATCAAAATATTATATCATTTGATCTCCTATGTTTATTTTTGTCATTTATAAAAAAAAGGAAAGTGATTTGTTGAAATAAATCATGTCTTGTGGCATTAATGATTTGATATTAATATCTTTCATGTCATTATTTTCATATGATTACATTTATATTTATGTGATGCTTAGAGCATTGATGTAGGAAAGAAATAAATTACACCATTAAAAATTCTTCTTTCTTATTTACGATGACAAAGGGGAGAAAGGAAATCACTTGCATTTAGAGAGATTGATAAATCTCTTTATTTTATTTTAAATCTATTGGAAGTGACTTTATTGATTTGACAAATTGAATGAGTTGAAAATAATAATGAATATTTTGAAAATAATTATTTGTATCATGTTTGATGATTTTACATTTTGATATTGTGCATGATGAGTTGAAGTGATGATGGTTTAAAAAATATTTAGTCAAATACATGAATCGACAATCATTTTGTCAAATGAATCATGATTTTTTTGTAAATTTTTGGAATTATAACATTAGATTTTTTTTTATGAATTAAGATCATTTACTATGATTCTTCTTTTCGCTATTTGAGTCATCCAAAAAGAATCATAATTTATCTTTTGATGGTCATAATTTGTCTTTATGAATTGTATACCTCATCACTAAGTTAATTTATCTTGATATAATTCAATTGATGATTTGAAAAATGATGTAATGGGAAAAGTTTTGCATATTAAGGGAGATAGTTTTGCTAGCTTGGATAAATTGGTGTAAAACTTGATATGCTTTCAAACACTTCCATTGTTGAATGATTCTCCTTTTTCCCTATGACAAAGGGGGAGAAAGAACTAGCTTGCATGTTCTAAAATGATGTAAAATTTGCTAGTTTGCATGGTACAAAATTTGTTAGCTTGCTTGATATAAACTTGCTATCTTACTAGCTTGCATATCTAAAACTTGCTAGCTTGCCTAACTCAAAAGAGAAGCAAGAATTACTAGCTTGCACATCCCAAGTAGAAGCAAAATTACTAGCTTGAACTTTTCAAAAGAGAAGAAAGAATTTGCTATCTTGAACATCACAAAACACTTGCTAGCTTGCAATCTTGAGAGAAGCAAGAGTGCTATCTTGCACATCTCAAAAGATACAAAAAATTTGTCAACTTTCAAAAACTTGCTAGCTTGCATGTTCTAAACTTGCTATTTACTATCTCACATTCAAAAACTTGCTAGTTTGAACATCGTAAAGAAAAGCAAACATGCTAAGTTTCACATCTAGCAAAATTTATAAACTTACAAAACTCAAAATTGTTGCAAGCTTGCATGTTGTAAAATGATATGAAATTTTGCTAGCTTGCACTTTACAAAGGAAGCAAAAAATTACACTTCTCAAAAGAGATGAAAAAAAATTACTAGCTTGCATAATGATATATGCAATGATGAAATCATACAATGATTTGAAATTATATATAAAAAACTTGCTACTTGCACTTCTCATTTTTATTGATGACAAAGGGGGAGAAGTTATGTTGATGATCATGCATAGAATGATGTCTTGAAAAATTAATTATGCATGATTTTATATTGCTTGGACTCATAATGATTTCATAATTAAATTTGCTTTGACTTGAATTCAAGGTTCTATCAATATGGCATATTAATAGGGAGAGTTAAGGTTAACTCCATCACCAATTGGTTGTCATCATCAAAAAGGGGAGATTGTTGAATCTCAGATTTTGATGATGAAATCAATTGATGAGTTTGTGATCTAATCTGCATTTTGGAGTGACGCAAGACTAGCTTCGATCAAGGAAAGGCAAATTGATTAAAGCAGGAAGAATCATATTGGGCCGGAGTGAACATGTCAGAAGATTGGAGGTCGGGCCGAGGATTGGTCGACGTGTCGGCAGAAGACTCGTGCCATGAATTCGGACATCGGGCTGAATGAGCGGACATTGTGCTAAGAAGATCGGAGTTGCGGAGGTTAACATGCCGATTGGGCAAAAGGCTGTAAAAGAAGACAATATGCTGAAGGATCTGACAAGTGCCAGATGAACCAATGATATATCGGACAAAGGATTCATGCTTTGTGATCATATGTCTAAGATCAAAGCAGTTGAGGGGGCTAATTGAATTAGCTTTTGGTATAATCATACTAACTCAATTAGGGGCCAATTAGGCCTTAATTTGGACTGATTTGGGCTCATTGGGAGGCCCATTCAGTGACCCAAAAGTTAAGTCAGGCGGTGGAACCGCCTGTGAGTTGGAAAACTCGAAAAACCCGATCTCCGAGGCTGTCAAGTGGTGGTACCACTAGTTTGGGTAGTGGTACCACCTAGACACAGTCTCCCAAGTGGTAGTACTGCCAAACTAGGTGGTGGTACTGCCTAGTGTTAGGCTACAGGCGGTGGTACCGCCCGTACCTCGAAATCTCGGGGATTTAAATTTTGGGCTCCAAATTTGAATCCATTTAGGGCCTCTAAATATCCCACTATTTCTTGCTTAGAAGGGCAAGAATTAGCTAGAAAAGGGGAAAGAATCCTTAATGAAAAAGAGTTGAAAAAGCTTGAAAAGTGTTGAGTGTTCCTCTCCACCTCTTAGAATTTAGAGTTTATTCTAAGAGAGGTATGAAACTTGTAAAGGTTCTCTCCTGAGCCTGTCGAAAGGAGAATAGAGTTGTAAAAAGGTGGTTGGTCTTTGCCTATTGAAGGAAGACCGTTTGTGGATGCCGATGGCCTCGACGGAAGAGGAATCGGTGGAATAGATGTAGGTCATGACGACCGAACCACTATAACTCGGTTTACATTTATTTCTTACAATTAACATTTACTACAAACTACCATTCTTTACTTGCTTTACATCCACTACACTCTTCCATATGCTTTCAAGTTAACATCTTCCGAAACGGGTTTAATCGTAATAAGATTTTGAACCGACGTAATTTTTACTACTACACTAATTCACCCCCCCCCCCTAGTGCCGCCCTTGATTCTAACAAGTACCGCCTAGACTAGGTGGTGGTACTGCTTAGACACAATCTCCTAGACTATGTTAGGCGATGGTACCAGTACACTAGGCGGTGGTACCACTAGACTAGACGGTGGTACTACCTAGTGTTAGATTGACAAGCGGTGGTACCGCCAATACCTCGAAAATACAAGGATTTGAATTTTAGCTCTATGTTTTAAAGTCATTTAGGGTTTATAAATACCCCACAAATTTCTACTTAGAATATGCACAAAAATAGAGAAAAAAACTCTGTGATTCCAAGGTTGTAAACTCTTTTAAGTAGAGAGTCCCTCCTCCAAGAGCTTAGTGATAGTCCTAAGGGAGGTGTGTGAGAGAACACTCATAAAGGAGAGGTGTAAA
Source organism: Musa acuminata AAA Group (assembly GCF_036884655.1). Lineage (NCBI taxonomy): Eukaryota > Viridiplantae > Streptophyta > Magnoliopsida > Zingiberales > Musaceae > Musa > Musa acuminata. Next base: position 552,647 of record NW_027021351.1, on the reverse strand, counting down.
GGTTCTTTCCTGAACTTGTGAAAAGGAGAAAGAGTGTGTGGGTCGTTGATCTTCACCCATTGAAAAGAAGATCGATAGTAGAAGCCAATGGTCTCGAGTGAAGAGGAATCGGGAGTGGACGTTGGTCACGATAACCAAACCACTATAAATTTGGTATACTCTATTTGTATTTCTATTCTGCTTTTCATTCTCATATTGCAAACTGATTTACTTGCTTATTACTTTCACTTCGCTTACGAATACACTTTCAAGTTAAACTCATCTTTCTGATATGAGCTTTATTGAATGATATTTTTAAATTGAAGTAATTTTTTGTAAGCACTAATTCACCTCCTCCTCTTAGTGCCGACTTGATCCTAACATAATCGGGAGTGAACATAGTTCACAACGACCGAACTATTATAAATATATTGTACTCTTATCTTTGTTGTTAATCTTTATTGCTTACTTGTTTTGTTGCTCACTCTACCTTGTACCTACTTTAAGTCAAGTGCACTCGAGATTGGTTTTCATCGAATGAGATTTTATAGAATCGATGAAAGTTTTCCTTAAGTACTAATTCACCTCCCCTCCTCTTAGTGCCGATTTCGATCCTAACAGTTAGTATCAAAGCTAGGGTTTTTCTCATTTGGTTTAACTCCCAAGAGAAATGGCTTTTGTCAGCAATTAAAAGGGTCTTTCTATCACTCATCCTCCTATATTCAATGGGACGAACTACACATATTAGAAAACTCGAATGAGAATTTTTTTGCTTTCTATGGATTTCGATTTATGGAATGTTGTTGAAAGTGGTTTTCAAAGTCTTCCAAACCAATGAACGAATAGAATGATTTGGAGAAGAAGACTTTCTTGTTGAATGCTAAAGCGATGAATGCTTTATTTTATGCTCTTGATAAAATTAAATTTAATTAGGTTTTTATATATGAAACTGCACATGATATTTGACACACTCGAAGTTACACACGAAAACACAAGTAGGGTTAAAGAATCAAAAATTAATCTTTTGGTACATAGCTATGAGTTGTTTCGAATGAAACCAAGCGAGACCATTGGAGACATGTACACCCATTTTACGGATGACATCAATGGTTTAAAAGAACTTGGTAAAAGTTTTTATAATTTTAAACTTGTTAATAAAATACTAAGATCCCTTCCAAAAAGTTAGGATCCTAAAGTAATGGTAATACAAGAAGCAAAGGACCCGAACAATTTTTCGCTTGAAGAACTTATCGAGTCTTTGATGACCTATAAAATGACATGTGTAGTATATGATGAACTTGAGAACAACCTTCCAAAGAACAGGAAGGACATGTCACTTAGAACCAAAGAAGACTACTTGAGAGAAAACTCAAGTGATGATAATGATAATGATGATGATGATGATGACTTGACACTTCTTATAAGAAAATTTAAAAAATTATTAAAACGAAATAGAACAAAATAAGATACTAAGAATAAAAATGAACTTAAAAAAGACATAGCGATATGCTATGAATGCGAGAAGCCAGGATACTTCAAAAATGAATATCCCTAAGTGAAAAAGAAACTACCAAAGAAGGAGAAAGCGCTCAAAGCAATTTGGAATGATTCAAGTACATCCGAAGATGAAGAGCCAACCAACAAAGAAAAAGTTACAAATTATGCATTAATGACATTTGGCAACGAGATATATAACTCAAATGAATCTTTCTTATATTACAATGAATTATTCAATTAATTTAATAATGTATTTGATGATTTTAAATTAGTTATTAAAAAGTTTAAACTATTAAAAAAGAATCATGCTTCTCTTGTAAGTGAATTTGAAAAATTAAAAATTAAGCATGATAATTGCATATTAGTTCCTTGTACTAAATGTGAAAAGTTAGATTCAATTAAGAAAAAAAAATTTTACTATAAGAAATATTAAAAAATTAAAATATGTAACAAATCTTTAAATATGATCATTGCTAATAAGGGTCATGTTCATAGAAAAGAATGAACTGGCTTTATGAGTAACACTCAACAAAAACCAACTATTTTCGTTCAAGGACCATATTACATGTTTCACCCAAAAATAAATATAATTTTTATGGTAGATTTGGATATTATGCCTATAGATGTTTATTTAAAAAGTATAGTCCTTCATACAAATTAGTTTGGGTTTCTAAAGGAACCATGAATAACTCAATGCTAATAGTTAAGATAGACAGATCTATTAATGAATGACTCAAAGTTAAATGGGTACCTGAAAGAAAATCTCCTTTCTTATAGATATGTTTACAATCAAAAGCTAGGAGCAAGAGATGGTACACTGATAGTGGATACTTAAGGCACATGATCGGAGATCCAACATATTTCTCTAAGCTCACTAGCCAAGACGAAGGATATATCACCTTCAAAGACAACAATGAGGGAAAAATTATTGGAAAAAGAACCATAGGTAACAAGTCAAGTCTCTTGATTGAAGATGTATTATTAGTAGATAGTTTAAAACATAATCTACTAAGCATTAATCAATTATATGATAAAGGATATAGTATTAAATTTGAATCTAATGCTTGTATAATTGAAACACCAAACAAAAATAGATCTATAAGTGTCTTAAAACATAATAATATGTATACTATTAATATTGATGATTTTTATGATGAAATGTGTGTTTTTACTTTAAACGATGATGAATGGCTTTGGCATAGGAGATTAGGTTATACCAACATGAAAATAATCTCTCAAATTTTAACTAGAAAACTTATAAGAGGAATGCCTAGCATCAAGTTTGTCAAAGACAAAGTTTATAATACATGACAATTAGGAAAACAAATAAAAGGTAGTTTCAAAATAAAGAATTAAATAAGCATCTCTAGACCACTACAATTGATCCATATGGATTTATTTGGACCAATTGATACGAGGTAGTAAATATACTTTTGTAATTATTGATGATTATAGTAGATACACTTGGACATACTTCTTGGTACATAAAAGTGATTACTTTAAATATTTTTTAAAATTTTATAAATTTATTTAAAATGAAAAGGGTTTTATGATTTCGTCTATTCATAGTGATCATGGTGGTGAGTTTCAAAACCATGATTTTCAATATTTTTGTGAGTTAAATAGGTACAAGCTCCATAAAACCTATGTAGTTTATAATCATTAATTAAACCATCATAATATTATAATAATATTATTATTAATTAAATTTATATAATATAACAACATAATTAAACTAATATAATATTATAATAATATCTAATTAATCAAATTAATATAAATTTAAGTAATTAGATAAAATCCAAAGGGAATTTGAGAAATTTATACCTTGTAGTGCAAAAATGAATTTACATTCTGATGAATAGGAAAAGGTACGAAAAAGAAAAGACATCTCAAAATTAAAGTGATATAATATCAGAAAAAGACACTATGAAAAGTATGCTATAGGATGATTATATAAAACCATCATTTTTCCTGATAGAACCAAATCACTCCAAAATATTAATGAAAACATCATTAAAACACATGAAAAATAAGCTTAGATATTCAACCATCATTGTAAGATGGCTCTGATACCAATTATTGGTCTTTAACATATCAAATACAGATCAAACAATTATTTTATAGAATCAAAACCAAATTTTGGTTCAAAACATGTTTTATAGATCCAAAACAATGGTTTTAGAATATTTTCATAAAACATGTTAAATCCACAATAATATGCATGAAATCCTATAACAATTAAGAAATATATTAAAACAGAAGCGTACCTGATGAATCCATTAGAGTATTTTTTTAATTAATCAGTGATTTGACCTTCCAATTTTAGAGTATCCTTAAGAACTTTATATTTCTCTTTGACGGGTAAAGAGAAACTTTATTAGATATTGCAACCGAGGATCATAACCTTATTTATAGTTATAACTGATGAATATATAATTATAATTATATTTATAATTGATAATTATAATTATATTTATAATTAATGAATATACAATTATGCCTTAAGAGTTTCATACTCCTAACTTATCTCGTCATTAAGTTAGAAATATGTCTGATGCTATCAATATAATTAATTTTTATAATAATTATGTTCCTAGGCCAAATAACTTTACTTTAATTAGATCATTTTAGTTTTAGCTAATCAAAATAATAATTTAATATATTTAATTATACATACGTGACCCTTAAAATTCTAATAGTTATTACTAGCTGGTATATTTTGACTATCATTTAGGTAATTTTTCTTTTAAAAATGTTTGTTTTACGTAAAAAATTTAGCTATGGCATTACACACTTGACTAATTCTGAAGGAAGAAATGGGGAAATGAAATGAGAAAGGGAAGAAAGTAGATTGTGAATTAACAAGGTCAGGATGTACAGTATGATTTATCCTTCAAAGTAAAATTTTCGACTTATTACTTCGGTTTGCAGGTTTTCTGTACCTTGGTGTTAGATAGATCCAAATTATGTTTTCCTTACCAAATAATGCTCTTGTGTTGATTTCTTGTATCTATTCTGGCACATATTCTGTGCATGCTTAGCACCGCCTTATCTGAAACTGTAGGATAGGTCATAATGTCAGTAACCTTGAAAACGGTGTCTCAATTTCATCAGGCTTTAGCAAACTGTGCAAGAAAGGCCAAATACATACTTATGAATTCCAATTCACAGGCTTTTCAATTTTCCAGCTATTTCTAAAATTCAAATTTCTACAGTTTCATGGTGATTCCAATAGGGTCTCCAGCTTAGCTCCGGATGTCGATGGTTGATCGACTAATAAGGGATGAAGTGAACAGCACATTACTTTTTTGCCCTTTCTTTTCTAATTTGTAGTCCATAGCATAGTAGACTATTAATTGATGTACTAATGAAACAACAGAGTTATGATCTAGTTATGAACATGAATGGTTTATCCATCTCGAGTTCTGAGGTCTATGCAGTAAACAGTATCAGACCTTCACCTCCAACTTTACTGCAGTGAGGATGCAGGGTTGCTATGTAACACTCTCTTCGTATTTTGGTATAAGTAGAACATCAAAAAAGTTGTTTCTTGTATCATATCTCATGTACTTTTTCTTTCATCCAAGAAACAGGTGATGGAGTTCTATATGTTGCATGTAGGTGATTTGACTCTTGACCATCTTTAAGAAAGAGTAATTGAGATTCACTAAAAGCCCGGAGAAATCAGCTATTTATTTAATATCATGAAGCATAGACATGACGTTGTGAATGATACTTTTAGCACAGCAAGCCACAGCATCATCCCCCGAGCAGCAGAACTCTGTCACCTCTCTTCACTGTTGTCACGGCAATGTATACCCTGCAAAGAATCGCACCATGATATAAGAAGAAGAAGAAGAAGAATAAAGGAGAAATAGAGGACATCAGCGTCAACCAACCGCCGCACTTGTAACCCACGGGGCGGTCTGCAAGGTTGCACCGCTTGGGGATCGTCATGGCCACGTCCGGCTTCACGCCGACGCTCTTGGCGGTGTCGGAGAGCATGACGGCGCACAGGCAGCTCGGGTTGCGGCCCATCTTCTTCACCGCCGCGCAGCAGCCAGCCGAGACCGGGAGCCGGGCGTCCTGCGCAGCTGACGCGCAGGGAGCCATTTGCAGAGCCATCCTCCTCACCGGCACCCTACCGCATTCACCCGCCCCGTCGACCCTCTCCGTCCCGCCGTTGCAGATCAACAGCAACAACGCAAGCACGTAGAGACACTTCACGGTGACCTCCATCTCCTGCTCTTCTGCTCCGACGATAAACGTCTGCAAGGGGAGGGTGTATATATGGTGATGGAGAAGCTCCTGGATGGCTGCCACCTCGAGACCCACAACCTTAATGGAGGCAGCACTAACCTGCTTTCGAACAGCTTCAGCTCCATCTCGTTTCGATTCCATGGCAGCGGTCGTTCGCAGTGATCATTGCTCTATCCCACTCGGAATTGCCACTTCGCTGGCTCAACGCCACGTTGCTCCACGTTGATGAAAAGGTAAGGCGAGGCGATTTATTAGTAGGCAAATGGTCGATCTCCTTCTCTCTTCTTTGTTTTTTGTGTTTTTGAAGGGAAGAAGTCTGTAGGAACAAAGCTATCAGCACAATGATAACCTTTAGAATTTAGAGACTGAGAGCTCTGATCCTCGAGAGATCGAGAAGCTATTCGACGTACTTATTGCCGACACACTTCGATCTCTTTAGTTGCGTTGAAATGGATAAAATTAATTCAAATAATTTAGATTATATATAATAAAAAATAAATTTAATTTAGATTAAAATAAAGAGGTTTGTTGGGTTAAGGATAACTTCTTTTTTAAAAAATATATATATATGATTTATCCATTTGCTACTATAAATATATGTTTTTGAATGAGTCAAAGTACTATGGATTGAAAATACTCCTTTTTTTACTATCTTCTCCTTTTTCTTTTAAGTCTATAGAAAACCAAAATATTGATATTAGAGCCTATTTTGAATAAACTAGCGAGAATATGTTAATTAAAAACGATTAGAGGATCAATAGATCTGGAATTAGTATGTTAAGTAAAAGAAAATAGTATGAAATTAGCAAGTACTATATTAGAGCCTAGTTGGAGAAGACCAATAGGAGTACGTTAATTTAAAAATATATACAATTAGTAGATCTGGAAGGAAAAAGAAAGAAAGAAAGATACAAACATTAAAGTGTTTTTAATCTACTTCTATCTTCCTATCTCGGTGAAAATGATCAATTTTGACCATTAAAATGATAATTTTATTATTTCATAAGTATTATATAATTTGATAAAAATAATTTTGTTTAGTACGATGTACAAAATCATAATATTACTGAAGATCAAATAAATAAGAAAAGTGCAAGAGTTCTCTACATGCTAAAACAAGCAATAAATGAGTCCTTATTTTTCTGAATCAGTATCAATATCAATAGAAAACTAAAAAATATTAAAAATATATATATTAGAGGTACAAAGTAAAATTTTCATATTCTTTGACACGAATTTGAAACTCTTATTATGAAAGATTTTGAATTTGTCATTGATTTTTCTCAAAAGTCTTTTCTATTGTAAACCAAACGAGGTTTTACGATGAAAACCTAAAAAATCAAATAGTAATAAAAAAAATTTTTATGAAGTTTATCTCTAAAATAATTGATATGATTTCTACTACTATAATAGAAGATAAAGATACAATTACATTATTTCTCGATGAATTAATATGCTTGTTTTTAGTTCATGAACAAAAAATGAATAAATTTTTAATTAAAACTTCAGAACATTTTTTTCAAATGAAGATAGATCGGAAGAAGGAAAAAAAGAAAATTTCAGAAATCAGATCTTAAGGGAGATGTCAAAATAATAGAGGTCATAGACAATTTACTGCTTGAGGTAGGGGACCAAGCCAATCAAATAAGAGTTAAAAGAACTCTAACGAAGGTAACAAAGAAATCCATCAATATTTTATTGTAAAAAAATTAAATATATTAAAAAAATAGTATTGATACAAGAATTAAATTTTAAATATTCTTTTTTGCTCTCAATGTAACCTATATGATCATCTTGAAAAAGATTATTAGAATAAAAACTAATCAAACTATCATGAAAATAATAATAATAATAATAATAATAGAAAAGATAAAAATATAATTTATAGCATCTGATGAAAAATATTTTAGATTTATTTAGTTTTTGAATAGTGAATATAGTAATTATATCACTAGGGATAAAAATTTATTTTAAGGGCTTAATGGTTCCATCAGATTTACCATACAAATGGGAAATGATAGTCCTGTTTAGGTGATAGGGAAAGGAACGAGAATATTAATATGATAATAGATTTATTAATGGTGTGACGTTTATTCTTGACTTAAAACAAAATTTCATTAGTATAGGACAACTAATAAGAAAGAGTATTATGCTATTTTTTTTGATAAGAATATTTGATTTATGATAAAAAAAAACTAAAAACTTGATAGCAACTGTGATGATGATAAAAAAATATTTTTTTTTTTTAATTTTAGATTTCTTCTTATATGAATTTACTATTGTTGTTATTCATCAATCAATATTATGATATAAAAGATATGGTTATCTAAATTATTATGGATTAGAACTATTAAATCAAAATAATATGATGGTTGATTTGATTAAAATTAAGAATATAGATACTATTAGTGAATCTTATGTTTTTAGAAAATAACACAAAAATTAGTTTTAGACAGGTCGAGCAAAATAATAGTTAAAACTTGTATTTGTGAGCCAATACAAACTACGCAAAAGTAAATATTATGAATATATTGTTTGAAAGAAAAAATAAAGCATTCTTTATTTTAAAAAATTAAAGTATATGCAAAAAACACAAAGTGGATGTTTTATTAAAACTCCAAATAGAAAGGATGAGTTTACTTCCAATAATTATTTTTAGTTTTTACAAAAACATAGGCATTCATAGGGACCTAATTGCAAGTTACACCTCAAACAAAATGGAGTGGCATAGCAAAAGAACTGAGTTATGATCAAGATTTCTAGGTGTATGCTTAAATAAAAAATAATACCAAAATAGTTTTGAGTAGAAGCTGTGAGTACAACAATGTATTTGTTAAATCACTTTTCTACTAAGATATTACAAGGAAAAACACCATATGAAGCATAGTTGGACAAAAAGCCAAATATGAGTCACTTAATGTATTTGGTTGTGTTGCTTATTTTAATGCATCTACATAAAAAAGAAGTAAACTTGATGACAAAAGTATTAAATACATATTTGTGGGGTATAATAATAAAATAAAGGTTTTTAGACTTTATAATCCTACAACTAAGAAATTGATCATAAGTCATGATGTTATTTTTAATGAAAAAGTTTACAACTCTAAAGTAGTTAAAATTTCAATAATTATAGTAAAAGAAGTCTATAAGGCACATGATACATTATCTATTGTTAATATCTTACTAGAATCTTCTTATATTTGGATTGATTCTAGTTCATGCTATTCTAGTGATATTAAAATATTTTTTGTAATCTTTCATAGATATATAAAGTTGCAACTTGGAAAGAAGAATAGGTGCGTGCAATAAATGATGAATTGTAAGCTATTGAAAAAGAAAAAAAGAAGAAGCCTTGAAGCTGGTAAATTTGCCCTAAGGAAAAGAAGTAATTGGATTTAAGTGGGCGTACAAGTCAAAATTTAATACTTATTGCTCGTTGTAAAAACATAAAGCTTATTTGGTTGCCAAATGATATGGTCAAGTTTCAGGTATTAACTTTTGAATAATTTTTTTCAATTACAATAATTAATATAATCAGAACAATATTAGCATTAGCAACCCATAAAAAAAATTATCAATTTGATGTTAAATCAGTCTTTTGTATAAAAAGTTGTAAGATGAGGTTTATGTAAAACATCTTAAAAGATTTGAAATTAAAGGACAAGAAGATAAATGGTACAAATTGGATAAAGCATTATATGATTTGCAAACAAAAGATATGGTATAATAGAATTAACATAAATTTTAAAAAAGTTTAAGTGAGCCAACTTTATATATAAAATCGTAAAATATGAAATTTCTTGTTATCTATTTCTATATGGATAATATGATTTATACTCAAAAAATATTGTCAGAATTTAAAACTACTAATATGAAGTTTTTACATTATTTTCTGAGAATGAAAATTATTCAAGATGTAAATAATCTTTTTAAAGAAAATATGCTAAAGATTTGGTAGAAAGATTTCATATGAAAACTTGTAAGCCATTGAATATTCTAATAAATACAAATGATAAAGCATTATATGGTTTGAAATAAATACCAAAGGCAGGGGTCTATTAGAATTGATAAGTACTTTCTTCAACATAATTTTTAAATAAGTTTAAGTGAAACTTTATATATAAAAGAATTCTTGTTATCTATTTGTATGTGGATAATATGATTTATACTAAAAATTTATTAGATATGCTAAGTTTAAAAAAATATGATGTCAAAATTTGAAATTATTGATTTGAGGCTTTTACATTATTTTCTAGGAATGAAAATTATTCAAAATATAAATAATTTTTTTTGTCAAGAAAAATATGCTAAAGATTTCATATGAAAACTTGTAAGCCAGTGAATATTCCAATAAATATAAATGATAAATTTATGTTAGATGATGTAGTTGAAAAAAAATGAATGAGATAATATAGAAGTTTAATTAAAGGGTTAATTTATCTCACACATTCAATATAAGATATAAATATATCAATGGAACTCTCAATTATGACATTCGTTATAAGTAGGTAAAAGATTTTAAGTTCTATTCATGTCCTAATAATGATTGGGTTGATTGTGCAGAAAAAATATTTTAGGATTTTTGTTTAACATTGGCTTAGAGGTGATTTCATGGATCACAAAAAAGAATGTATTATTCTCTAAAGTTATGAGACAGAGTATATTATTGTTACAAGTACAATAGGTCATACAATTTGGCTTCAAAGAATTCTAACAAATATCTAAGAAAATTAAAATAAATCAATTAAAATCTATTGTGATAACGAGTCTACTATTACAAAATGATGAAGAATCCTATCTTCTATGAATGCACCAAATACATTGAAGCTCGACAACACTTCATTCGTAAACTGATTGATAAATAAGAAATTTAAACATACTACTACAAAACCAAAGATTAATTTGTCCATATCTTTACAAAAGCTTTAGCAAAATAAAAAATTTATTTTTTGAGGTAAAATTTTAATTTATAACTATTTTGAATTAAGAGTGTGATAAAATTAGCTCAAATAGTTAGGATGAGATCTAACGAAATATAAGGATTTAAATTAAGATATCTAGATGAGTGGTTGTTTTTTTTTGGGTGGATAAAGATTAGAAGGCTTGTTGGGTTATGGGTGACTTCTTTTTTATTTAAGAAAAAATTATAATTTATCCTTCATGCCAATATATATATATATATATATATATATATAGCTAATTTTATTGGAAACTTTTCGTTTTTTCTATTATTATTATTATTATTATTATTTATTTATTTTCTCTCTCACTACTTGGAGTTATGCATGAAGCCAACTGACATGTCTTCTCCACCTTCCTAACGTTGCATTCAATGCGTGGGGTTGATGATCTGGTCTTCGATGCAAGGCTTTGACTGCATTCTTCCATTCCTTCCGTGAAATCGTAGTGGCTTTTTCTTTCTTCGTTTAACCGCAGCTTGGTTACTTGTGACTTTGCCTGCATCGACGCGCTTTTGAGGATTTCTAGTTCAACAAATCCATCTACCACCCTGTGTTGGATGTATCCAAAAGTTTGACCGCATGACTACTCTTCACCGGTGACGAGACACTGCAGAATAATATAAACGATGCTTGTATACACATCATTCTAAATGATGTTGAGATTCGTTAAATGATTTGATGGCACCTATGCTTCTTTTGTTAAACTAAGGAAGACAAACACATTCCATCTCATGACTCTGCACTGCTGCAGCTTTGCATGCAAAGAGTTGACGAATGACTCACAGCTAGAGATTCTTTTACCCGTTTTAAAACTACCTTGAAAATTAATGACAAGATTGATATAAACTTAAAATATACGTAGTTTGATACTTGTTGTGAAGATTGCAGTAGCAATTAGCAGGTGAATTATAGGAAGGAATACAAAGAGAATTGGACAAGCCCCCACCTACGACCGTGAGCTTATTATCTTGGAGGGAGGAAGCTGGCCGGCGCTGGCACTCCCTGTATCGTCTGCGTGATTGGATTCAGCTCGTCGGAGTAGGCTTCGTGAGAGGAGGAAGCCGAGGGCGTGGCCGGCGACGGCCGCGACGAGGATGCCACCGTTGAAGGACATGACGGCGAGCATGACCAGGTAGCCCAACCCCATGCGCACGGCGTGCAGTACGGCGGCCATGCCGCCACAGCGCCTCCGGGAGACGGTGGAGAGGAAGTCGGTGAGGGCGGAGATGGTGAGGACGAAGAGGAGGGCGAGGAGGTACATGCCGAGTCCGCGGTCTCCGGGCCAGCCGGAGAAAAGGATCTCCACGTTCTCGCCCCAGAAGAAGGTCATGTGCATCGTCATCTTCATCTCCTTCTCGTGGCCCATGCCGTCGCCCGTGGCTGCTCCGCCTCCCATTTCCATCTACAGTCTTCTCTTGTCGCAACCACGGATAAAAGCGAGCGACCGAGCCAAGAGGAGGGAAGAAAGAGAGCAAGAGGGGTTAACTCTGCAACTCGTCTCATCTCAGCAATTCATCTGATTCGATCGTTCAATCAGAACAGATGGACGGTCGTTTAGCATTCCGATTCGTAAACATGCTTGTGAGTGATAACGTGTCAATTCAAAGGAGCGTCGGAAGTGTGTTCCCTGTCTGGATCCGCACATGTCAGCTCCGACCACAGATGAGGTACGCAACCAATTAAGGGACGAATACTTAGAAAGTCTAACTCCTTGTTGTTGACGGTATAAAAAAAATCCAATGGAATGATGACACGTATACCATTTAAAGTGAGCATCTTGTGAGAGGAAGACTCTCTCAGGTGAGCTCAGGACTTGTTGTGAGAGGAAGAGGATTCTGTGCATGAGTAATTGGATGGTTCATCAAACTAGAATAATAAGGATAGAATGAGAGGCATATAATTCCCACAAGAATTGGGTGATGACGAATAGCTACGTTGTTGTACAATTCCAGACGCAAAAAAAATATGGGTGAGGCACCGACAGTGTGTTCATGGCGTTTTTCATGCCTAAGCATTGTTGGGATGTATACAAATACATCAGCCCCACTATCTAATTTTTATGAGATTTCTTTGATCGATGCATTTTCTTCGGACATATTCAAATAATTCATACATACAATGTAAGTCATTCACCATCTAATACACAAAACCAACATTACTTGAGGAATTCGACCGACGACGAAAAGTTGGTCTAATGCTGGACTGATTCGATTTAATCAAAATTAAATTGATTCGAAATCAAAATCAAATCAGATCAACGGTTCAATAACTTTGAATTCCTAAAAATTAAACGATCAAAACTGAGATCAAGCGATTCGATTTCAATTCCTAAAAATTAAAATCGATACTAAAATTGATGTTTCTAATTTAATTCCAAACCGACTCAAAATAAAAACAATGAGTTTTATAGTCTAATAATTAGTACTTTTTAATTTAAAAGTTTTGGCTTGATAAAAATTATCTCTTTTTTAAACAATCCTAATATTTTTTAAACAATCCTAATTAATAATTAAACTTTTTAATTTTAAGTCGATTCGAAACTTTTGGCTTGATAAAAATGCATCGAAAAAGATATTGAAAGTGTGCTTGACTTAAAATAAGAGTGATAAGCAATTAAAGCAAAAAATAACAGTAACGAAGAGCAACAAGAAAGTGCACACCAATTTTATAGTAGTTCGATCATCGTGACCTTCGTCCACTCTCGATTCCTCCTCTATTGAGGCTACTGGTGTCCACTAATGATCTTCTTTCAATGAGCGAAGACCAACTACTCTCTTACAACTCTTTTCTCATTTTCATAAGTTTAGAAGATAACCTTTACAACCCACTCACCCCTCTCTTAAACTGAAATCAATATTTTCCCTAATTTTTCTTATAAGATTCAATAGTATTTTTCCTAATTTTTATTCTTAGTTTATGTGTTCACTAAGCAAGGATGAGTGGGGTTTTTATAGGCCTCAAATGGATTCAAATTTAGAGCCAAAACAATCTCATCCCAGGTTTTTGGGTACTAACGGTACCACTGCCAGTACTGAGCGGTACCACTGCCTAATAGACTGACAACTGATGTTACCATCGCTTAGTCTGACACTAACACTAGGTGGTACCACCGCTCAGCCTGACGATACTACCGCTTGATAAAATTTTGAAAACTTTGTCTAGGTGATACCACAGACGGTCTAGGTAATACCATCGCCTAGAAAACCTAGGAAGTCGAGTCCTAGGTGGTGTCATCGCTAGCCCTAGCAGTGCCACCATCTAGGCCTACTGAGAGTTAATGCATAGGTCTCACTTGGCCTAAAATAGTCCCAACTCAAGCCCAATGGGCTCCTAATTGAGTTGGCATTATTTTATCTCAATACCGACTCAATTAGACCTAAACTAATTTGATCTAGATAAATTATTACAAAGCATGCATCATATATTATCCGGCATGTCATTGGTTCTTCCAGCGCTTTGTCCGATCCTTTATCACATCGTCCTCTCCTTCGACGTATTACCAAGTTGGCATGTTGACTCCCGTAACTTTCGATCTCTTTGGCGCAATGTCCGACCCTTCGACTAGATGCTTGAACTCACGACATGAAGTCCTTCTACTAGCACGTCGATCGATCCTCCGGCCCAATGTCCAATCTCATGACATATTTAACTCTAGCCCAACATTTGATTCCTCCTATTTCAATCAGTTTCTCTCTCCTTGATCGAAGCTAGTCTTGCATCACTCAAAATACAAATTAGATCACAAACTCATCAATTGATTTCATCATCAAAATCCAAGATTCAACAATCTCCCCATTTTTTATGATGATAATCAATTGATGATGGAGTTTAAACTAAACTCCCCTTATCAATATGTCATATTGATAGAAACTTTGAATTCAGAAAATCATGACTATTTCATTATTGCATGCATCATGATTATTGAAAGAACCAATTAATCACATCATTGCATATATCTTAAAATCGTAAGTATTTCAAGACATGTTCAAAGTACACCATGCATGATCACCATCATAACTTCTCCTCCTTTGTCATCAACAAAAAAAAGAAGTGCAACTAGCAAATTTTCAAGCTAGCAATTTAGCAAGATTTACATTACTTTAGAACATGCAAGTTAACAAGTTGACAAGTGTTACTTCTCTTTGAAGTATGAAGGCTAGCAAGTTTTGCTTTTTTGAGATGAGTAAGCTTTCTCTTAAGATGTGCCAGATAGCAAGTTTCTACTTTTTTTGAAATGTGCAACCAAACAATTTTGCTTTCTTTTGCAATGTGCAAGCTAGTAATTTTTATCTCCTTTTGCAAGCTAGCAAGTTTTCTTTCCTTAAAATATGCAAGTTAGTAATTTTTGCTTCCTTTTACGATATTCAAGCTAGCAAAACTTTCTCCCCCTTTGTTATTGCAAACCAGAAAGAAGAAGAGGGGAGGTACAAAAATTTACATAAATGATCATCATATGAAGGATATCAAAGATCATGAAAGATCAATCAATACAAAAGATCATCGGTCTTTTGTATTATCAAGAAAAACTTCAAAACATAAGAGATTAATTTGATGATCAATACAAAGGAGTCATAATGAATCTCAAGTTGAGAAATTAAGAATATAATTTATATAAATCTCCTCTTAAATAAAAACATCATAGAAAATTTTAAAAATATTGAGAAATCAAGAGAAGAATTATGATTAAAAGAAATCTTCTTTATAGTGAATAGAAAAAGGAAGAATCATAATAAACGATCTTGATTCAAATAGAAAACGTAAGTCATTGAAAACTAAGAAATCAAGATAAAAAATAGAATAAAGAGTAGGAGATCTTGATTCATATAAAGAAAATCTCAAGTTATAATTTTGAGAATTCAAGATCATGATATAGATAAAACTCATTCAAATTCAAATCATCAAATCATCGAAATCACTTTCAATAGATTCAAAATGACATAAATAGATTGATTAATCTCTTATTAAAAACTCCATAAGATTTTAGGGATAGAGACATTTTCAAGAATAATGCATTACTTTTTTTATGTGTTTCAATTTAAGTGATTTATTTCATACAAATATTCCTTTATCTTTTATGCCAAACAAAAATATAGATCATCATTTAAAATCGAAAAACAAGATTTATCAAAAGAGTCATCAAGATTAATAAATCGTAAATCACAAAAATCATCGTTACTTCAAATCATCATGCATCATTAAATCATTAAGCATGATTTCATTAAACATAAATCATTTTCAATCAAAATCATTTTGTTTATTGTAGTAATGCATTTTTCTTCTTAAGTGAATCTAACTCTTTATACTTAGTGCTAAGAGTTAACATACAATTGTCATGCTCAATTTTTTTTTAATTTTTCAAAATCACTAGAAAGAGAAGCATGATCCCGTCCCCCCCCTTTTTTCTATATTTTATATACTAATTTAAAAATAACTCATGAAATGCATCAAGTAATTTCATAGTAAAGTAAAAGGGTTTTGATTGAGTCACTTACCTTATTGTCAAAAGCCATTAAGGCGTAGTTCGTCACTTTGTCTTAGTTGTTTTGCTCCTCGTCTTCAGATGTACTCGTTTTATCCCAAGTCACCTTGAGTACTTTCTTCTTATTTGACAGCTTCTTCTTTTTAAGTTTATTTTTATTCTTTGATTCTTGTTTTAAAAACTTTTTAAGCTTTATTGTTAAGAGTTCAAAGTCATCATCACTTGAGCTTTCGCTCGAGTGGTCTTCATTTGTTCTAAGTGTCAAATCCTTCATGTTCTTTGGAAGGTTGTTCTCAAGTTCATCATATTCGATACAAGTCATTTCATAGGTTATTAAAGATTTGATAAGTTCTTCAAGAAGAAAATTATTTAAGTCCTTTGTCTCTTTTATTGCCATCACTTTCGTATCCCAACTTTTCGGAAGGGATCTTAGTATTTTGTTAATAAGTTCAAAATTAAAAAAACTTTTACCAAGTGCTTTCAAACCATTGACAACATCTATAAAATGGGTATATATGTCTCCAATGGTTTCGCTTGATTTCATTCAAAACTACACATTAAAAGATTAATTTTTAATTCTTTAACCTTACTTGTTTCTTCGTGTGTGATTTCAAGAATATGCCAAATATCATGTGTAATTTCACAAGTCAAAATACGATTAAACTCATTTTTATCTAAAGCACAAAATAAAACATTCATAGCTTTTACATTTAGCTAAAATGATTTTTTCTTAAAATTATTTCATTTATTCATAGGTTTAGAGGGCTGTTGAAAATCATATTCGATAATATTCTATAAATCAAAGTTAAAAAAATAAGAAAACTCTCATTCATGTTTTCCAATGCGTGTAGTCCGTCCTATTAAACATAGGAAGACGAGTGATAGAAAGACCCTTTTGAAAGCTGAAAAAAGCCATCTCTCTTAGGTGTTAAACTAAATAGAGAATAACTTAACTCTGATACTAACTGTTAGGACCAAAATTAGCACTAAGATGGGGAGTTGAATTAGTGCTTACGTAAAAATTAAGTCGATTCGAAACTTTTGACTTGATAAAAATATATCGAAAAAGATATTAAAAATATGCTTGATTTAGAATAAGAGTGATAAGAAATTAAGGCAGAAAAAAATAGTAATAAAGAGCAACAAGAAAGTGCACACCAATTTTATAGTGGTTCGATCATTTGACCTATGTCCACTCCCGATTTCTCCTCCGTTGAGACCACCAGCGTTCACTAACGGTCTTCCTTCAATGGACAAAGACCAACTACCCTCTTACAACTCTTTTCTCCTTTTCACAGGTTTAGGAGATAACGTTTACAACCCACTCACCCCTCTCTTAAACTGAAATCAATATTTGCTAGAGGAGTGGAATTCTCATAAGATTACAATAGTGTTTTCCCCAATTTTTTTTCTCAGTTTATGTGTTCACTAAGCAAGGATGAGTGAGGTTTTTATATGCCCTAAATGAATTCAAATTTGGAGCCAAAACGATCTCATCTTGAGTTTTCGGGGTATTGGTGGTACCATCGCTAGTATTGGGCAGTACCACCACTTGATAGATTGACAATTGATGGTACCATCGCTTGACATAGTCTTTACCGCTTGATAGACTAACAACTGACGGTACCACTGCCTGACATAATCTTGAAGACTGTGTCTGGGTGGTACCATCGCTTAGACAACCTGGGAGGTCGAGTCCCAAGCGGTGCCACCGACAACCCTAGTGGTGCCACCACCTGAGCTTGCTGAGGGTTGCTACATAGGCCTCACTTGGCCCAAACAGCATCAACTCAATCCCAATGAATCCTTAATTGAGTTGGCATTGTTTTATCCAAATATCGACTTGATTAGATCTAAACTAACTCGATCTAGATAAATTATTATAAAGTACAAATCACATGTTATCTGGCATGTCAATCAATTTACCTCTCCTTGGTCAAAGCTACTCTTAGGTCACTCAAAATGCAGATTAGATCACAAATTCATTAATTGATTTTTTCATCAAAATTTGAGATTCAACATGTTTATGTGAGATAATATATAAGAGGATTTGTATTTAGTGGTGATAACTCAATAATCTTGTAATTAATCTCATATGATTAAGAATTTAATTTTCTCATAGAAAGTTATCAAAAAATATTAATCTTATATCAACTTTATCATATTTTTTTATTATTGATCTCTAAAATTATTTTTTTATTTTTATAATTCTTCTCTCTCTCTCCCAATAATTGGTATTAAAGGTCTAAGAATCTAGTAATAAAAAAATTAGTAAAGATGAGTGTTGAAAATTTAAAAAATAAAATAAAAATATTTTCTATTTAGAAAATATAAAAGTAGATAAAATATTTATAAAAAAAAGATTGATAGGATTGATAATTATTTTGAGATTTCTTAAGCCAATGTCCCAAAAGGATAAGAAATTATAGTATAAGAATAAATCCTCACAAACAATATGATATCCTAAAAATTAGAGTTTGGTTTTTTTTATAAATATCTCATATATATCCAGGTTTTGATGGAAAAAAACAGGATATAGAATTTAATTTTCTATATGAATGTAAGTAGGGAGTTATCATACAATGTTACTCATTTATCTGATTTCTAATATATTCTTCATTGTTGATCTTTGTCATTTCTCATTTGATTTTAAATTCTTCTCTCTCTCATAATAAGTGATATTAAAGCCCATAATATTTTAGTGATAAGAGATTCAATAAGAATGACCGGTGAAGAATGAAAGGAAAATGAAATAAAAGTATTTTATTTCAAATGATTTTATGAATCCTATAGAAAATGTAAAGATTGCTTTTGTTTTGTTTGTGGTTGGGCTAATCACCTTACTCCATTCCGCTTCTATCAAAAGACAAGAAATGTGGTCTTTGTTAGGATCATAAAGGTACTAATAGGGGGAATTAGTGCTTTTAAAAAATTTTGGTTTGAAAGTTTGATCGATAAAAATACGTATAAAAAATGCATTTAACTTAGAATGTGAGTAAAGGTAGTGAACAACTAAATCAGTTAGTAATGTAAATCAGATTTATAGTAGTTTGGTCGACCCGATCTATATCCGATCCCAATTCCTTTTCCCTCGAAGCCATCGACTTTCACTACTGATCTTCTTTTCAATGAGAAAAATCAATTACTCTTGTTACAATCCTTTTTTTCTTTTCAGGGGCTTAGGAGAGAACCGTCATACCTCTCTTTTATAAGGAAATCTCATACCTCCCTTAGAAAGACTTCTAAATTCAAGGAGGAAGAGATTCAACACTTTATAAGAGAGTTTATATATTTCCAATCATAGGTTTCCATTTTTTTTCTTACACCATCAAGCAAGCATGAGTGTAGTATTTATAGGTCCTAAATGAAGGCAAAAATTTAAATCTCTCAACTTTCGGGGTACTAGCGATACCAATGCTTGCGTTGGGTGATACTACCGCTTGATAGAGCTTGGGAACCATTGCTCTGGTGGTACCACCAGCTGCTTGGGAAGTACCATCACTTGACACAGCTTGAGAGACTGTGTTATAGTGGTACCATCGTCTAATTGGGTGGTAATATCGCTTGACACTGGGTGATACTATGACGGACCCTGGTGGTACTATCGTCGGGTTTTTCGGAGAAGTGTATTTCGTACTTTCTAACTCAAAAGCATTACCATTGCTTGGCCTAGCGGTGCTACTACTTGGCCCAACACTAGATCATTGAATTGGCCTTCCAATAGGCATAATTCAACCCTAATTCAGGTCCAATAAACTCCTAATCAAGTTGACATGATTATACCTAAAACTAACTCACTCTAAATTACTTTGATCAAGACTCAACAACTACAATCATGAAGCACAAAAGTGAATATCCATAATTGAAGAAGAAGATACTAGCACAAAAGAAGAAGAAAGTATTCGAGGCGACTTGGGATGAATCAAGTGCATCAGAAGGTGAGGAGCAAACTAATAAAGATGAGGTGGCAAACTATACCTCAATGGCTCTCAATGATCAAGTATGTGACTCAACCAAAACCCATTTATCTTATGATGAATTGCTTAATACTTTTCATGATTTATATGATGATTTTAAATTAAGTGGTAAGAAATATAAATTACTAAAAAATGATCATGCATCTCTCTCTAATAAACTTGAAAAATTGATAAATGAGTATGATAATTGTATGTTAACCTCTTGTAGTAAATGTGTAGAGTTAGACTTAGTAAAAAAGGAAAAATGTAGTGTTATAACAAACTTTAGAAAAATATAAAATTAGAAACAAATCATTAAATATGATCCTTGTTAACAAAAGTTATATACATTGAAAAGAAGGAATCGACTTTATGAGTAGTAATACTCAACAAAAGCCAACCATATTTGTTAAAGGACCAACTTTGTATGTTTTTCCCAAAGTTAAATATAATTTTTATGGTAGATGTGGTCATTATGCTTATAAATATTTATTTAAAAAATATAGCTCACACAAATTAGTTTGGGTTCCTAAAGGAACCATAAATAACTTAATACCAATAGTTAAGATAGATATATCTTTTTATGAGAGACCTAAAGTTAAATGGGTACCTAAAGCAAACTCTATTTCTTATAGATATATTTACAATCAAAAGCTAAGAGAAAGAGATAGTATCTTAATAGTGCTAAAGGCACATCACCAAAGATCTAACACATTTTTCTAAGCTCACTAGTCAAGATAAATGATATGTCATATTTAGAGACAACAATAAAGGAAAAATTATTGGCCAAGGAAATATAGGTAATAAATAAAACTTTTTAGTTAAAGATGTTTTATTAGTAGATGGTTTGAAACATAACTTACTAATCATTAATCAATTGTGTGATAAGCATTAAATTTGAATTTAATGCTTGTATTATAGAGATATCAAATAAAAATATATCTATGATTGCCTTAAGGACTAATAATATGTATACTATTAATCTTGATGATTTTTATGATAAAACTTATTTTTTAGTTTTAAAAGATGAAACATAGCTTTAGCATAGGAAATTAGGCCATGTAAATATAAAACTAATTTCATAAATTATAATTAAAGAACTAGGTATGCCTAGAATTAAATTTGTCAAAGATAAAGTTTATGATATATGCCAACTAAGTAAATAAATAAAGGGTAGCTTTAAGTCTAAAAATCAAGTAAGTACCTCTAGATCACTATAATTAATTCATATAGATTTATTTGGACCAATTGATATCACAAGTTTAGGAGGTAGTAAATATAATTTTGTGATTGTTGATGATTATAGTAGATATACTTGGACATACTTATTGACACATAAAAATGATTGCTTTAAATATTTTTTTAAAATTTTACAAACAAGTTTAAAATGAAAAGAATTTTATGATTTCCTCTATTCATAGTGATCATGGTGGTGAATTTAAAAACCATAATTTTTTAAATATTTTTATGATTTAAATAGGTATAATCATAATTTCTCTACTCTAATAAATTCATAATAAAATGGAGTTATTGAGAGAAAAAATAGGAGTTTAATAAACATAGCCTACCCAAATCCTTTTGGGTCAAAGCCATTAACATGACATACTATGTCATGAACAGGCTTCTCGTAAGACCACTATTTTCTAAAACTCCTTATGAATTATGGAACAATAAAAGACCCAACATTTCATATTTTAAAGTTTTTGGTTATAAATACTTTATTTTAAATGAAAAGGATACCTTAAAAAAATTTGATACAAAATCCGAAGATATTTTTCTTGGATATTCCTCTATTTCTAAAGCTTTTTGAGTTTTTAATAAAAGAACTTTGATTATTGAAGAATCTATCCATTTTATTTTTAAAGAGTTTTTCGAATTTAAGAAAAATGATCTTGATGATGAGTTTGATTTTGATATTTTGAATTTAAATGAAAATTCTCATCTCCCAAGCAACTTGGATGTATCTACTTCAAAAGAATCCTTACCCAAGGAATCGAAGTATGTAGATGCTCTTCCTAAGGAGTATCCTAATGAGTTAATCATTGGAGATATATCAAAAGGTGTTTAAACTCATTCTTCATTTAAAAATTTTTATGCTAATGCTGCATTTTTGTCTCAAATTGACATAAATGCATTGACGATGCTCTAAAAGATGACTCATGAGTTTCTGCGAAGGGTTAAATAAATTTGAGAGAAATAAAGTGTAGATGCTTGTTCCTAGATCTAGTGACCATCTTGTAATTGACACTAAATGTGTCTTTAGGAATAAGCAAGAAGAACTTATTATCGTAGTTCGAAACAATGCTAGATTAGTAGCCAACTATTTCAACCAAGAAGAAGGTATCGACTATAAAAAAACCTTCACTCTTATGGCAAAACTTAAAACCATAAGAATACTCCTTACCTATGCATGTTGTAATAATTTTAATATATTTCAAATGGATGTTAAAAGTGTTTTTCTTAATGGTTTTATTTCTGAAGAAGTTTATGCTGAACAACCACCCGGATTTGAGAATGTTCTTTTTCCGAATCATGTTTTTAAGTTATTTAAGGCTCTCTATAGATTGAAATAAGCCACAAGGGCTTGGTACGAGAGATTTAGTTCATTTCTTATTAAGAATGATTTTTTGAAAGGCAAGGTCGATACCAAATTATTTATTAAATAGTTTAAAAATAATTTTTTATGGTTCAAATTTATGTTGATGATATTATTTTTGGTTCTACAAATAAGTCTTTGTATGAATCTTTTGCCAGAAGTATGAGCCAAAAATTTAAAATAATTTTAATGAATGAATTGACATTTCTCTTAGGATTGTAAATTAAACAACTAAGTGATGAAACTTTTGTTAGTTAAACTAAGTATGCTTTAGATCTATTAAACCGATTTCATATGGATAGTGCTAAGACTATTAACACACCAATGAGCACCTCTACAAAATTAATTATGGACAATGAAGGAGAATGTTTTGATCAAAAGACTTATAGAGGTATGATAGGTAGTTTACTATACCTCATAGCAACTAGACTTGATATTATATTTAGTGTTGGACTTTATCATAGATTTCAAACTAATCCTAAATAATCTTATTATAAAATAGTTAAAAAGATTTTTAGATACTTAAAAGAACTCATAATATAGGATTATGGTATCTAAAATCTAAAAAATTTTGAATTGATTGCCTATGCTGATGCTGATTTTGTTGGATGTAGAATAGATAGAAAAAGCATATCTGGAATATGTCAACTCCTAGGTCATACACTTGTTTCTTGGTCTTTCAAGAAATAAAATTTTGTTACATTATCTATAGCTTAGGCTGAATATGTAGCAGTAGGTGCATGTTGTGCACAAGTTATTTAGATGAAAAATACTTTAGAAGACTATGAACTTTAGTTGAAAAATATTCCTATAAAATATAATAACACTAGTACAATATGTTTAACAAAGAATACCATTCAACATTCTAGAACTAAATACATTGATATTAGATATCATTTTATTATGGATCATGTTAATAATCATGATATATCCTTAGATTTTATTGACACAAAATATCAATTAGCAGATATTTCTACTAAACCAATGAATGAAGAATAATTTGATTTTATTAGAAGAGAATTAGGCATGTTAAATCTTCCAAATACATGAATTCTTCTTATATATTTTTTGGATTATTATCTTGATTTCTCGGTTTTCATGACTTGAGTTTTCTTTTTGAATCAAGATCATTTTCTATCATTCCTTCTTCTTGCTATTTACAAAAGAAGTGATTTACTAAAAATAACTCATGGTTTTTTGGTATTCATGACTTGATCTTTCTTTTTTTTGTGATGATTGAAATATTGATGTAAATTTTTGCACCATTGAATCTTTTCCTTCTCCTTTCTTTTTTTTTATAATGAAAAAGGAGAGAAAAAGAATCACTAGCATGCCCATATCAAGAGAAGTAAAAGTGCTAGCTTGCACATCTCAAGAGAACCAAAAGTGCTAGCTTGCACATTTTAAGAGAAGCAAAATTGCTAGCTTGCACATCTTAGAAAACTTGCTACTTGTATATTCTAAAGTGAAGTAAAACTTACTAACTTACTAGCTTGTATATTTAAAAAAAAAATACTAGTTGCACTTTTCTCCTTTTTTGTTGATGAAAATGGGAGAGAAGTAATGATGATTTGAAAATGTTTTGGTATTATGCATGTTATGCCAAAAGTGATGATGATTTTATGTTTTATGCATGATGATTTAGAATTATGAATGCAATACTTTAACTTATGATGATGATGTATGCAATGATATGCATGTGTTGTATATGATCACTATGATTCATGATTAAAATTATTTCGACTTGAATTCTAAGATTATCATTTTCTAAATTCAAATTTTATTTCAATAGAGTGAGTTAAGTTAAAACCTCATCATCAATTGATTGTCATCATCAAAAAGAGAGAGACTGTTGAATCCCAGATTTTAATGATAAAATCAATTGATGAGTTTATGATATAATCAACGTTTGAGAAAAGTAATGTAGGACTAACTTCGATCATGAAAAGGTAAAATAATTGAAGCAGAATTATCAGATGTTGGGCTGGAGTCAACGATTGGGCATCAGGCCAGAAGAAACGGATATTACGCCAAGATCGAATATTGCGGTAGTCAACATACCGAAGGATCGGGCAATACATCGAAGGAAAGCATGATGTGCTAGGAGTTTGGATAAACCAATGACATGCTAGACAATATAGAATTTTTGTCTTGTAATCATTTATGTCTTGATCATCGTAGGTTAGGTCTTAATTGAGTTAGTTTTGGGTGTAACCATTCTAACTTAATTAGGAGCCCATTAGGCTCGAATTGGAGCTGATTTGGGTTGATTGGAAAGCTCATTCAGTTACCCATAGTTGGGTTAGGCGGTGGCACCGCTAGACCAGGTGGTGAAATGTTGGGAAGAAACCTGTTAATGCGGAATAATTCTTTCCCTCTTTGTGTATCAAAATATGTTCCTCATCAAAATACCAACTTGATATCCAAATGAAAATATCAACCAGCACAGCATAAACAATAGAGCAAAAATCAATCACACAGTGAGACCAAATCTTTTTAACGTGGAAAACCAAATGTGGGAAAAACCACGGGACCGTAGTCCACCTCAAACTTCCACTATCAATAATAATGATAACAGGTTTACAGTAGGTCTTCTCTAGAATAACTAGAGGATCAGAATAACATCAAGATCATAGATCTTGACTCAAGGATAGCATATCTTCATCACGTAGGATGGATCTCCTCAAACGAGAATTCTAGGTCTCACAGAGTGGATATCACAGGAAAGTACCTTAGAGAGTGTAAACTGCAGATCAACACCGTTAGGATTGTAGAGTTTGCTGCAAGGATTCTCCACATAAAATTTGGGCCAAAACTGACAACGTTTGGCGACCGATCGTCAAGCAGAAAACTCAGAAACCTAATCTTTCTCTCTCTATTTCTCTCTCCTCTTTCATCTGCACGCCGCACGCTGCACGCTGCAATCTCACTGCGCGCACACCCACGCTGCAATCTGCCCAATTTTGCCCTTTCTCTCTTAATTATTGATTTGGGCTCAATAGGCCCAATTGTCCAAGCCCACATATGGGCTGGACCCAACAATTCTCCCCCTCCAGCTCATATGGTGGGCTGTACCAAGCCCGCTCTTCGCCTACATGCTTCAAGCTTCTCCTTAGGCAAAGACTTTGTCAACATATCTGAACCATTCTCATTGGTATGTACCTTTTCCAACTGTAATTCTTTCATCTCAAGCACATCACGAATCTAGTGATATCTCACATCAATATGCTTGGATCTAAAATGGTATGTTGAATTCTTGGAGAGGTGAATGGCGCTCTGACTGTCACAATAAACAGTGTATACTTCCTGTTTCAAGCCCAATTCCTGTAGAAACTTTTTCATCCATAAAGCTTCTTTGCAGGCTTTAGTAACTGCTATGTATTCTGCTTCTGTGGTTGATAGAGCAACACACTTCTGTAACTTAGACTGCCAAGAGACTGCTCCTCCTGCAAATGTCATCAAGAATCCCGAAGTGGACTTCCTGGAATCAGTATCATCTGCCATGTCTGCATCTGTGTAACCTTCTAACATAGGTTCATCACCACCAAAACATAAACACAACCTGGAAGTACCTCTTAGATATCTTAATATCCATTTCACTGCTACCCAATGTTCCTTTCCAGGATTTGAGAGAAATCGGCTAACAACTCCAACTGCATGAGCTATATCTGGCCTAGTACAAACCATAGCATACATCAAACTGCCTACTGCAGATGAGTAAGGCACTCTAGATATTTCTTCTTTTTCTTTCTCACTTGTAGGACATTGTTTCGAACTTAGCTTGAAATGACCTGCAAGTGGGGAACAAACTGCTTTGGCTTTACTCATGTTGAATCTTTCAAGAACCTTTTCAATGTAAGTCTCCTGAGATAGCCAAATCTTCTTTTTCTTCCTATCACGAAGAATCTTCATGCCAAGTATTTGTTTCACCGATCCCAAGTCTTTCATGGCAAAAGACTTACTTAGCTCTCTTTTAAGCTTTCCAATTTTTTCAACATCATGGCCAACAATCAACATATTATCAACATATAGCAGTAAAATAATAAAATCATCATATGAAAATTTCTTCATAAACACACAATGATCAGATGTGGTTCTATCATACCCTTGGCTCATCATAAAGGAATCAAACTTCTTGTACCACTGTCTACGTGCATGTTTGAGTCCATATAAGCTTTTCTTAAGCTTATACATACCAGATTTTCTTTTCCCTTGACTTTGAAACCTTCTGGTTGCTCTATGTAAATTTCTTCTTCTAAGTCACCATGAAGAAATGCTGTTTTTACATCAAGTTGCTCAACTTCTAAATTCAAGCGGGCAGCCAAACCAAGAACCACTCGGATAGAGGACATTTTTACAATCGGAGAAAATATTTCTTCAAAGTCAATACCTTTCTTCTGACTGAATCCTTTCACAACTAGTCGTGCCTTGTATCTCTGTTGTGAGCTATTATTTTCAGTCTTCAATTTATAAACCCAATTATTTTTAAGAGCTTTCTTCTCTTTAGGCAATTTTACTAAGTCATAAGTGTGGTTCTCAAGCAAGGATCTCATCTCTTCTTACATGGCTTTAACCCACTCACTCTTATTCTCATGTAGAATAGCTTCTTGGTAAGTTTCTGGCTCTCCCCCATCAGTAAGCATAACATACTCATGTGGAGGATATCTGGTAGAGGGTTGTCGTTCTCTAGTGGATCTTCTCAATAAAATCTCAACTGCTTGTGGAGGTGCTGGTTCAATTGGTTCAACATCATCAATTGTAGGTGTATCATCACTGGTATTCTCACCATGATCTTCTTGTTCATCTCCCCCATGATCATCATGAACTACAAGTGAAGGAACTGGACCCAAACTCCAAGGAATATAAACAGAGGTTTCTAGCTTC
Organism: Musa acuminata AAA Group; assembly: GCF_036884655.1. Taxonomy (NCBI): domain Eukaryota; kingdom Viridiplantae; phylum Streptophyta; class Magnoliopsida; order Zingiberales; family Musaceae; genus Musa; species Musa acuminata. Next base: position 525,032 of record NW_027021351.1, on the reverse strand, counting down.
TCAATATTATCACCATCATCAAATAATTGGACTTCAAGAAACACAACATCTCTGCTTCTAATAATCTTCTTATTCACTGGATCCCATAATCTGTACCCAAACTCTTCATGACCATATCCCAAGATGATACATGCTTTTGCTTTACTATCAAGCTTTGACCTTTCATCTTTGGGAATATGAACAAATGCTTTACACCCAAAGACTCTCAAATGATTATAAGATATATCTTTTCCTCTCCATACTCTCTCTGGAACATCACCTTGCAGAGGAACTGATGGAGAAAGATTTATCAGGTCAACTGTAGTTCTCATAGCCTCCCCCCAAAATGACTTTGGTAACTTGGCGTGGGAAAGCATACACCTAATCCTTTCTTCAATGGTTCTGTTCATCCTTTCTGCCACACCGTTCTGCTGAGGAGTTTTAGGAACTATTTTCTCAAACCTAATTCTATGAAACCTGCAATAATTCTCAAAAGGACCCCTGTACTCGCCACCATTATCTGATCGAATATACTTTAGTTTTCTGCTAGTTTCTCTTTCAACACTGACATGAAACTGCTTGAAAGCATCGAGTACCTGGTCTTTAGATTTCAAAGCAAAAGCCCACACTTTTCTAGAATGGTCATCAATAAAAGTAACAAAATAAAGAGCACCTCCAAGAGTTCTAGTTTGCATAGTACAAACATCAGTATGAACTAAATCAATAACATCTGATCTTCTAGATGATGGATATGTCTGAAATGCAACTCTATGTGTTTTTCCAACTAAGCAATGATCACAAGATTTAAGAGATGTACCTTGCAACTCTGGTAAGAACTGCTTTCTAGCAAGAGTTTGAAGTCCCTTCTCGCTGATATGTCCAAGTCTCTTATGCCAAAGATCTATACTTTCACCTTTTCGAATTGCATTAATCTCTCCTTTGTGTAGCTTAGCTTCCATGACATAAAAAGAGTTAATCTCCTTTCCTTTTGCCACAATTAGAGAACCTTTAGTGAGTTTCCATTTACTTTCACCAAAATAATGTGCAAAGCCCTCATCATCAAGTCTACCTGTAGATATCAAGTTAAGACGAATATTTGGAACATGCCTTACATCTTTGAGTATTAATTTGCTCTCAATACTGGTCTCCAAGCAAATATCTCCAATACCCACAACCTTAGATGTACCATTGTTTCCCATTCTGACATTACCAAAATCACCAGCAGTGTAAGATCTAAAGAAATCACCATGAGAAGTGACATGAAATGAAGCACCAGAGTCAATTACCCAGCTACTGTCCTGAGCTACAAGGCTAACACAACCTTCATCACAAACAATAGTGATATTACCTTCAGCAGCAACTGTATTGGTCTCTTTCTCATTTTTCTTCATTTCATTCTGTTCTCGCTTCCAAAACCTACACTCTTTCTTCATGTGACCTGGCCTATTACAGTGAAAACATTTGATATCTCTTCTAGACTTGGATCTTCCTCTATAACCATATGGATTTCTGCTATGACTTCTTCCACGTCTTTCTTGTTTTTTAGTAACAAATGCACCAGAAGAAGATTCACCCTGTTCTTTCCTTCTTGCATCTTCATTTAGCAAACTGTCTTTAACCATATCTATGGTTAGAGTCCCCTCTGGCGTGGAGTTACAAATAGTCACCACATACGTTTCCCAACTTTCTGGTAAAGAGCTGAGAAGTAATAATCCCTGCATCTCATCATCTATATTCATTTTCATAGCAACCAACTTGTTTGCAAGACTCTGAAATAGGCTTATGTGCTCAATAATGTTACCACCATCTTTATACTTCAAATTTACAAGCCTTCTGAGGAGAGAAATTCTATTTCCCACTGTCTTTTTCGCAAAGAGGTTTTCTAACCTTTGCTAAACAACATCAGCTCCGGTTTCATCTGAAATATGCTCATGCAAGTTTATATCCATCCATCTTCTAATATAGGCAATAGCTTTTCTATGTTGAACTTCCCATTCTTCATCGTCCATAGTAGAAGGTTTATCTTTAACCTTGATGGGCTTATACAAATCTTTGCAATAAAGCAAATCTTCCATCATACGCCTCCAAGTTGAATAATTTGATGAGTTCAATTTAATCATACCATCAGACTCCATTTCAATCACACAAGAAAAACTAGCACCAAACAACCTAATGCTCTGATACCACTTGTTGGGAAGAAACCTGTTAATGCGGAATAATTCTTTCCCTCTTTGTGTATCAAAATAGGTTCCTCATCAAAATACCAACTTGATATCCAAATGAAAATATCAACCAGCACAGCATAAACAATAGAGCAAAAATCAATCACACAGTGAGACCAAATCTTTTTAACGTGGAAAACCCAATGTGGGAAAAATCACGGGACCGTAGTCCACCTCAAACTTCCACTATCAATAATAATGATAACAGGTTTACAGTAGGTCTTCTCTAGAATAACTAGAGGATCAGAATAACATCAAGATCATAGATCTTGACTCAAGGATAGCATATCTTCATCACGTAGGATGGATCTACTCAAAAGAGAATTCTAGGTCTCACAGAGTACATATCGCAGGAAAGTACCTTAGAGAGGGTAAACTGCAGATCAACACCGTTAGGATTGTAGAGTTTGCTGCAAGGATTCTCCACATAAAATTTGGGCCAAAACTGACAACGTTTGGCCACCGATCGTCAAGCAGAAAACTCAGAAACCTAATCTTTCTCTCTCTATTTCTCTCTCCTCTTTCATCTGCACGCCGCACGCTGCAATCTCACTGCGCGCACACCCACGCTGCAATCTGTCCAATTTTGCCCTTTCTCTCTTAATTACTGATTTGGGCTCAATAGGCCCAATTGTCCAAGCCCACATATGGGCTGGACCCAACATGAAATGGCCTATGAGTTAGAACATGCTAAGTGTACGTTTTCCAAAAAATCTGGTGGTGGTACTACTAGTGTCAAGCAATGGTACCTCCCAAATTAGCGATAGTATCACCAATACATGATCTCCCATTTTGTCAAGCGATAGTACCACCTAGACTAGGCGATGGTACTACCAAAAGTTAATGCTGCAAGCGGTGGTACCACTCAGCACTAGTGATAGTACTGTCAGGACCTTGAAATCCTGGGGATGAGACTTTTTGGCTTCATTTTTGAAGCCATTTGGGGCCTATAAATACTCTACTCATTCTTTCTTGAGTTAGCAAGAAAAATGAATAAAAAGGCTTATGATTCTAAGTTGTAAACTCTTGAAAAGTGTTGAGTGCGCCTCTCCTCTTCATTGAAGTTTAGAGCTCATTCTAATAGAGCTGTGAGACTCGTAAAGGTTCTCTCCTAAACTTGTGAAAATGAAAAAAAAAGTTGTAAAGAGGGTAGTTAGTCTTTGCCCATTGAAAGAATATTATTAGTGAATGATGATGGCCTCGATGGAAGAGGAACCGAGAGTAGACGTAGGCCGTGACAACCGAACCACTATAAATGTGGTGTGGATTTCCTTTCTTCTCTTCATTACTATTGCTTATTACACTTACTCTAAGTCAACCACACTTTTAATATCGATTTTTATCGAATAAAATCAAAATCGTAATTTTATGAAAGTATTAATTTATCCCCTCTTTTAGTGTCGTTACGGTCCTAACAAGATGAACTTAGTATCGTGGTTTGAAGCAAGGCTAGATTAGTGGCTAAAAGTTTCAATCAAGAAAAATGTATCGACTATGAAGAAACCTTCGTTTTTGTGGCAAGACTTGAAGCCATAAGGATACTCCTTGCCTATGCTTGTTGTAATAATTTTAAGTTATTTCAAATGAATGTTAAAAGTTCTTTTCTTAAGGGTTTATTTATGAAGAAGTTTATGTTGAGCAACTACTCATATTTGAGAATATTCTTTTTCTGAACTATGTTTTTAGGTTATCTAAGACGCTCTATGGATTGAAGTAAGCCCCAAGGGCTTAGTATGAGAGACTTAGTTTATTTCTTATTAAGAATAATTTTTTGAAAGGTATGATAGCTAGTTTACTATACTTCACAACAACTAGACTTGTGCTAGATTTCAATTTAATCTTAAATAATATCATTATAAAGTAGTTAAAAGGATTTTTAGATACTTAAAAGAAACTTTTAATCTAGGATTATGGTATCTAAAATCTAAAAATTTTGAATTAATTGCCTATGCTGATGCTAATTTTACTAGATGTAGAATAGATAGAAAAAGCATATCTAAAACATGTTAACTCTTAGGTCATGCACTTGGTTCTTGGTCTTTTAAGAAACAAAATTCTATTGCATTATATACAACCGAAGCTGAATAAAATATATAACAGTAAATACATATTGTGCACAAGTTATTTGGATGAAAAACACTTTAGAAGACTATGGACTTTACATGAAAAATATTTATATAAAATGTAATAAAAAATCTCATTCAACATTCTAAAACTAAACATATTGATATTAAGCATCATTTTATTAAAGATTATATTAATAATCATGATATATCTTTATATTTTATTGACATAAAATATCAATTAGTAGATATTTTTATGAAACAATTGAATGATGAATAATTTAATTTTATTAGAAGAGAATTAGGCATATTAAATCATCCAAATGCATGAATTCTTCTTATATATTTTTCGGATCATTATCTTGATTTTTCAGTTTTCATGACTTGAGTTTTCTTTTGAATCAAGATTGTTTCCTATGATTCCTTCTTTTTACTATTTATAAAAAAAGATATTTGTCAAAATAATTCATAGTCTTTCGGTATTCACAACTTGATCTTTTTTTTATGTGATGATTGAAATATTTTTGCACTATCGAATCAGTCCCCTCTTTTTTTTTATAATGACAAATGGGAGAGAGAGAAGTTCTATCTTGTCCATCTCAGAAAGCAAAAAAATGCTAGCTTACTATCTCAAGAAGCAGAAATTACTTTCTTGGATATCTCAAGCAAAGCAAAAATTTTACTAACTTTCACATCTCAAAAACTTGCTAGCTTACATATTCTAAAGTAAAGTAAAACTTACTAACTTACTAGCTTGCATATTTTAAAATTTTGATAGTTGCTTTCTCCTTTTGTTGATAACAAAGGGGAAGAAGTTATAATGATTTAAAATTTTAATATTTTGAAATTATGTATATTAATTTAAAATTATGCCCAAAGTGATGATCATTTAAAATTATATTTATAATGATGATGTATGAAATGATATATATGATGTAAATAATAATTACTTTGATATTATGATGATGCATAGGATGTATACAATATTATTTTAACTAGGCATATGAAGTGTGAAACGATGATCTTTACAATGCAATGTTATTTTAACTATGCATATCAAGTGTAAAATGATGATCTTTGCAAAGAAAATAATTAAAATTATTTCGACTTGAATTGTAAGGTTATTATGAATTCAAAGTTTTTTTTTATATGACATATAGATAGGGAGAGTTTAGTTAAAACTTCATCATCAATTAGTTGTCATCATATAAAAGGGAGATATTGTTGAATCCCGGATTTTGATAATGAAATCAATTGATGAGTTTATAATCTAATTTGTATTTGAGAAAAATGATGCAGGACTATCTTCGATTATGAAAAGGAAAATTGATTGAAGAAGGAAATCAGACGTTGGGCCGAAGTTAGAGATCAGGCATCGAGCCGAAAGAATCGGACTTTGCGTCAAAATCGGATGTTGTAGGAGTCAACATGCCAATGGATCGGGCAATATGCCAAAGGAAAGCATGATGCATTGCGAGTTCGGATGAACTAATGACATGTTGGACAATATAAGATTTATGTCTTGTAATCGATTATATCTTGATCATCGTAGTTTAAGTCTTAATTGAGTTAGTTTTGGGTGTAACCATGCTAACTCAATTATAGGTTTATTTATAGGGCTGATTTGGGCTTATTGGGAGGCTCATTCAGTGACGCATAGTTTGATCAGTAACCATGCTAACCACCTATGAGCTGGAACATACGAAGTGTGCATTTTCTGGAAGACCCGACGATGGTACCACCAATGTTAGGCAGTGGTACCATCCAGACTAGCAGTAATACCACTAGTATATGGTCTTCTAGGGAGTCAAGCGGTAGTACCACCTAGACTATGTGGTGATACCGCTAGTGCTTAGTGCTATAGGCGATGGTACCGCCCAACATTGGTGATAGTACTACTAGTACCCCGAAAACTGAAGGATGAGATTTTTTGGCTATATTTTTAAAGTTATTTAGGGCCTATAAATATCCTACTTATTGAGACAATAAGAAAAATAAACAAAAAGGCTCGTGATTCTAAGTTATAAACTCTTAAAAAGTGTTAAGTATTCTCCTCCTTATCTTTAAAGTTTAAAGCTCATTCTAAGAGAGGTATGAGATTTGTAAAGGTTCTCTCCTAAACTTGTGAAAAAGAGAAAGAGTTGTAACAAAGTTGGTGTAACCAAATCCTTCTAACACATGTCATCAATGTTAGCAATGAAAAAAAAAAAACATTGTCCTCGTAGTCAACTCTCTTTTCTTATTGATTTAACTTATAAAATATATATTTAACCCATATGAAATTGGTGTGATATGATAATTATCAATTCAAACTAATTTTAAAAACTTTAATTTGTCTGACTTGATTTCGAAACCAACAACAAGATGAAATTTCAAGTAGAAACAGATTCTTTATTATTATATTAAGAAAATATTTATGTGTAAAATTAAAAAAAATAAATGAGGATAAAAAATAATCTTACATTGTTAAGGATTGAAATAGTTAAAAATTTTATATTGAATCTGACCCACAACAAATTTGATATATTCAAGAAAACTCATTTGTTTATGTACTAATATTCTAAGCTAAAATGCAATGATGCTTCTAATTTTAATATTTTTGAAATAGTCATTTTTATATTATTATAACCAATGGATTCATAAGAAAAGGACAAATAGGCTGCTCATAGGTTTAGTACCATAGGAAAATAAAAAAAGAAAAAAAAATGCAAGTGTAAGAAGAAGAATTGTTGGATTAACTTTGAATTATATTAAAACTGGTCAGTAAGTACATGCATTATATTATTATATTTGATAGTTCCAAGTCAATGGAAGTAATGATTGGTTTGGTGACAATATAATATGATGAAACTTAGCTACCGACATTACTGTGTTGTTGTGATCTTTGTTGGCATAAAGGATCTTAATTAAATCAATTGAGGAATTCATGATGGTGTTAGAAAACTAAGCTTTTTATAAGGATTTAGCTTACAAGAAGAAATCATTCTCATGGCAGCTTTGTTATCTTCAGGCAGAGGGAGAGAGAGAGAGAGGAATAAAGTAGGGAGACGAATGGGAGAAAAGAGAGGTTGTGACAAGGAGAGCAAGGGAAAGCGGGGGAGAAGAAAGGTGGCATCTTTACCTCCTTTTTCCGCTTCTTCTCTTGGGATCAGCTTCCTCTCCCGCTTCGTCTTCTCGATTTCCGCCTGCGTGTAGCTGTGCCTTCTCGATTTATCTCCTACCTCTGCTCCTCCGTCGAAGGGTGTCTTGTGGGTGAAGTAACTCCACT